>NC_053407.1:3238856-3248856 GCF_016859285.1 Xiphias gladius | reverse complement strand
ATCTCTCGCCTCTCATTTCTCGCTCTCATTGATCCTTAAACATTCACCTCTCTTTCACCTTTCATTAGTTATCTCTGCACTCTAAACTCAATATTATACTTTTTTATTCAACACCACTTCTCTTGGTTCTCTTTCTCCTGTATTTCTTTATTCTTTCTCTTCATCCCTCCCTCAGCTGTTCTCTTTCTCTCCTCCTAAGCCCTCTCTAACCCTTCATCTCTCTATCCAAAGTTCAACCCCCTTTAACCTCGACCAGTCTGGAGATGACTTCTCACCTCAATGATGGGAGTTAACTGTCTATGCTCCTTGTTTAGCAGACAATAGATAATACACAAAGAAACGCAAAAAACACAAATTTTTAAGTTTTAACGCTGTGCATTTCTGAGGGAAACTTTATCAAAATATGTAGATTCAAACCAAAATCCACAATGGACACTGAATAAAACAAAAACTGGTTGCCAAGCAATAATTGTTTTTTTTTTTTGTTTATGTAAAAAGGGTAGTTGACCTGTATTCCTGGAAATTACATATGTTTGCTTTTGGAGCTTCCTGGATTTGTATGAAGGTCACCACAAAGAGATGAGCAAACCAGCAGTAGTGCAGAAAACTGTAAGCTTTTACACAAGCATCTTATCCTTCAGTTACTACACTCAGTCTTCCATGACTAGTTAGATCCAAATGAAAAAACAAAGGTTTTATCACATACGGAAAAAGTGATGAGAGTGCACCTTATGCAGCTTAAGTTTATGGAAATAGCTTTTAGTATTTAACAGCAAGTGTGCAAAGATTCATATTCTAATCTTACAAGTACAGCTGCAACTAATGATTATTTACAGATTTTATTAATGTTTCAATTATTTTCTTGATTAATTGTTTAGTCTATATAATAACTGAAAATTCTTGTTACTATATCCTTAAGTCCAAGTTGACCGAATCCAGGTCTTTGAAAACCTTACTTTGTCTAATCAACACTCTTAAATCTAAAAATTCTAAATTTAACTATCACATAAGACAAAAAAACAGCCAATCGTCAGTACTGAGAAGCTGGAACTAGTGAAAGTTGGGACTTTTTTCTTCAAAAAGGACTTAATTGATTAACTGATTATCAAAATAGTTGCAGATTAATCTAATTCCAACTAACAAATTGATCAGTTAATTGACTAATGATGAGCACCTGACTAAAATCACTTTTACACTTAACTTAGCATAATGGTTGTTCAATATGGTGGAGGAGAGTAGCCAATGAACATAATTGTTTTTTACAGAACCATGAGCACCCTAGGGTGCATACATTGTTCTGTCATGATGTTTCCAAGATGATAATGACATTGCACACTGTCCTCTACCATCCCAGTCAGCAGATCTAAATACTAAAAAACACTAAAACACCCACTTTTTCCACTAACTTGGATATAAAACACTTTCACCTTTCAGTGATACATTCTCTTCAGCCACTGACAATGGGTCTACAGACAGTACTGGAAGGAGAGAATATGTGAGGACCACCAGCCAGCCTACGAATGACAAGGGATTACTGTGACATCCATTTGCATATCAAGAATTTTAAGCAGCAAGGGAGAAAATATCGAACCCACCAGCCTGCAAGGTCACTCAAAAGATACTTTTTTTCCCCTTCTCTTCATAATTTATTTTGCATATCATGCGGTGGACACGCTGTAGATTAAAAAGGCAGCTTTGGCATATCATTCCATCCCCATTCCATCCCTGATAGTGACTAGCTCCCACCTAGACTTCTCCTGTTTGTGACACACACACACACACACACACACACACACACACACACACACACACACACACACACACACACACACACACACACACACACACACACACACACAAACTCACAAACTCACAAACTCAGCCAAAACATTAAAATCAGTAACTTGTTTTAATGGTGTAGATGATCAGTGTACTTTAGAAAAAAGAAACTGAAAATTGCTTATTGTTCCTTTAATTTTAATGTTTTTTTTTTTCTTATCAATCCAAGCCACAAAGCCAATGTTTTGATAGCTGCTGTTGGCAGAAAATGGTAAACATAAATAAATAAATAAAACTTTTATCATTGACTAAGGAATTTAGTCAGATCGAAAATATAAACAACTCATTACATAATGAGGAAACAGTGTTAAACAGTTGAAAAAAAATTTTTTTGTCCACTAATGAATTGAATTATCTTTAGGTAGGAGGGGAAAAAAGGCAGTGAGGATGTATGTTATGTTCTGTTGTTGTTTTCTCTGTTTTATGTTAATATCAGTCTGTGTAAACAATAGCAATGACTGCGATAAGGAATTATTTGAGTAAGTTATTTGAATAAACTAAGATTATTATCATAAGCGAAGAATACAAACTGTGCACAGAAAAATAAATAAAAATGTTCATAGTTAAGAATTATTGTATGTCAAACTAGAATAAATCAAATGTTTTAACTTATTTGTGTATACTTGTAATATGGTCTACCAAGTAAAAACTTAGGACTTAGTATATATTTCCAGTGATACAAGTTACAACAGCTATACACTTACATAGGGCAGACGAAAAGATGGCTAGAGATTGGTGAATAGAAGTAAAGACAGATAGAGGTAGAGACTTGAAAGAGGTGTGATGATTAGTGCTAGTGAAGAGATTAGAAAGAAGACATGGAAAGGAAGAAAAGGAAAGAGAAGGAGGAAAGAAAAACAAATGTAGACAAGGTATAGAGGTAAGCTGAGAAAAGAGGAGGAAAAAGAGAGGCGATTCCAAATGTGGACAAAAGAGGAGCAAAAATAAGCCTAAAATGTAAAAAAAAAAAGAATGTACCGTATGACTCTAACACGTTTAAAGCTTTTCTTTCTTTAATTGAACAAACTTGGAGATGCTTGGTGTTACAAAAAGGGTAAAACACTGCAGCTATTATAAACCTATTTCCTAATCTTTGCATTGTATTGTGTGTTAATTTTCTAAATCCAAGGCTATAGCAAATCTGCCTTATTAATAGAATACAGAGGCCAAGTGGTCAATCACCATGCAGGAAATTCTGGAAACTTAAGGTGCTCATGAAGAAAAAAAAAAAGTTGGTCATAGCAAAGAAATGAGAATATTCTTGTGGCTCTTTTCAGAGTTTATTAATTATATAAATATAATTAAGGACTTTAATATCCCTTTCCTCCTTGAGCTGCCTAAGCTTGCCTAAAAACAGTTTCTTACTACAAGAGCTGACTAGTCAATTGATTATAATGTCATTTTTCAAGCAGAAGTTCTAAATCTTTGTTTCCAGATCCCGAAATGTCAAGATTTGATTCTTTTTGTTGTCATATATGATAGTCAATTGATTATCTTTGGGTGTTGGACTATTTGATGGATAAAACACGCTATTTGAAAATTATATTTAAATAAAATACCAGCTTAAGAGTGATGTTGGTCCTGAATGTGAGAAAGTCTTGTTTTGAAAGTGATCTTTAAATTGTTTTCTGCTAGGTTTTGCTCTTTACTGTAACACTAAAAAGGCTATTAATGTAGCGCTATGCTCATTATGAAAGTAACACTGGCGATTGTCCAAACAATGAGAATGTGGTCCGAAGAAAGCATATCGACCCACAAACTGACCAGTACACCGGGACACTACAGCCCTAATTCAATCTAACATACAATCTGGACATGCAAAGACAAACAATATAAATTGAAGTAAAATAAAACAAACTATAATTAGCTTGTAACATAAACAAGGTGTCATTCATAAAGGATATAGTGACAGTACTGGACCACTAGCACGATTGCCCTCAAAGAAACCACACAGAAAACCCCAAGATTAAAAGCCTGAAAATTCTGGTCCCTGGATCACAAGTGTCTAAAAGGCAACAACAGTGAGAAACGGGTGGAATGCCAACACTCCCAGGAGATAAAACCCTGTTTACTTCCATACCAGCCAATACACTTTTCCTCTCATCTGTTTATGGGAATTTCTACAGTGAACATTCTGTAAAAACGAGCACATTAGCCATTGATTCCAGTCCAACATGACATACAGGACGAGGAAGAAGAGAGAAGAAACAATGAAAAGATGGAGGAAAAGAAGGAGAGCTGTATGCTGTTAGGGGGTGGAGGATGGGGGGGTGTTAGTAGGGTTGTCAGTGGTGATGGAGAGACCAGAGGAGGAGAAGGTGGATGGATGGAGGGAGAGAAGGAGGGAGGGAGGGAGGGAGGGAGAAGGGGGAGGCTTGACGATAAGAGAAAAATTCAGACCGGTCAAAGTTTCCTTTTTGCCAATCGTGCTTCTGATAAAGACAGCGCCTGCTCCGGAGCTGATAGAGGGGCTATCTCTCTCCCTTACCCCCCCCATTCCTCTGCCTCACTCAACCGGCAGTTACTTTGTGAGGAGAGGAAGGGAAAAAAAAGGAAGGACCCTATCAGTGCGCATCATAGTGCTACCATCAACCAGCCACCACGCAGCAATTAATATCGCTCCAATTACTGTTAAAGGGACAAGGCTGGGACAGGACGATTATGAACACATCCTCTCTTCCCCCAGAGGAATTAAAATACATGTGCAGACTCAAACACACACTCAAACACACACACACACACTCAAACACACACTCATACGCACACACACTCAAACGCACACACACTCAAACACACACACACACACACACACACACACACACACACACACACACACACACACACACACACACACACACACACACACAAAAACTCATAAACACACACATCCAACACTGCATAGACACAAATGCATAGACGTACATAAAACCTGCACAGCTTGAAAAGAAAATAATGTGAGATAGAGCAGTAATCTTCTTGCATTGTTTAACTCATTGAAGACAAAAGAGAGAGAAATAAATAACCAAACAAACCTCGATAAGAGAGGAAATAAATAATAATATTATGGCGATTTACTTGTTATCTCCTCTTAGCCATGTGTGTGTGTGTGTGTGTTTGTTACGACTTGAATATATTTTTCCTCAGCCTGTCATATTCACATCTCCTATGGGGAAGAGTAGTAAAACACAATGGACTCTGAAAGACACTCACAAGAGGCAACTCATAAGAACACCTCCAAAACACACACAAACACACATACAGTACACAGCCATCCAGAGCTGGTTAGACACACCTGAGAGCATATTAAGAGTTGAAATGATAGTATGTTGATTGGATTATCTCAGTTTCCCTGGGAATTACAGTCATATTAGAATATTCTGCAGGGCATCATATAACTCTTAAGACAACAGTCAGTGCTCTTTACCTAGTAATGTGGAAAGTAAGGTTGTGGAGGTTGGAGTGGAGGATGGAGGAATAGCAGGTCCAACTTTCATCCAAGAGAGTGGACTTTGCGCCCCATGACATTTTAAAAATTAATCTGTTTTTTTTGTTGTTGTTGTTGCCTCACAGCAAGGAGGGTCTGTGTTTGAACCTGCCGACAGGCCAGGGTCTGTCTGTGTGGAGTTTGCATGTTCTCCCCATGCCTGTATTGGTTTCCTCCAGGTACTCTGGCTTCCTCCCCTAGTCCAAAGACATGCAGGTTAATTGGCAACTGTAAATTGCCCATAGGTATGAATGTGAGCGTGAATGGTTGTTTGTGTCTATATGTCAGCCCTGTGATAGACTGGTGACCTGTCAAGGGTGCACCCCACCTCTTGCCCAATGTCAGCTGGGAATGGCTCCAGCACCCCCGCGACCCTCAAAGGATAAGCGGTATAGCTAATGAATGAATGGATGTAGGAAATCTCTGGCGAAATTAAAGCATTTTTAACAATACTTTTGCATAGCATAACAGGATTGTACACTTCCAAACTAAATTGACTAAATTGATCATTCATTAACATTTCTGATGTTAGTTGAGTTAGCTCCTAAAAGAGGGATCTGAATAAGCCCTGAGTGAGAGCTGACTGAAAAATACAAACCATGCAAGTCAGGTGCAATCTCAGTTAGTGACAAAGAACAACAATCTGCACAGATCTTAGGAATCCTGTCTTAGTAGGAATAGCAAACAGGTAGATGTTACTAATAACATTGACAATGCAGGATTATTGCCAGGAAATTTGCTGGTGGAGGCCATTGCAATGCTGGCGTCCTACAGTAAGAGCTCACATTACTTTGATTTCAGTCATCATTGATGCGAATAAACAAAAGTGTTCAGTACCAACTGACCTAAGACCTACCAATTCATGTCATGGATTTTCTTGAAATAATAATCATTTAAAAACTTCTATTAAATTCATGGGACTTTGCAAAAATTTATAGTTCTACTCGATATACTTTTTTAGTTATGAATTTTTGAAGTTTGGCCACCGGAGCTAAATTTAATAATTTTTGCGATTGTCTGTATATGTATTCTATGCCTCACCAACTACTTATTTTTCACTGAACTGGGTTGAAATTTGTACTGAACATCCAAGAAAGTTTAAGGATAATTTGCAACATGTATTTATGTAAATAGTTGTTGCTGAATGTTTTACAGTAATCAAATTAATACAAATAAATAATTTTAAAAAAATAGCTCTGGAGCTGAATAACCCACTTTTTAAGATATTTTGACAGTATAATTTCCCAATTAATAATTTTTTGAAATTAGGTAATTTTTCCTACATTCAACTGGCTGTAATATTACATTCAGTGCTTTTATTTCATTGGTAGATATTTGTACTACGTTGACTTCAGGGCTTTTCTATCTATGTGATACAGATCAGTGTGGGTTCAGGAGATTTGCAAGCTACATGGTTTCTTGCATAAAAGATGATGTCCTCTTGTTCTGTATGTCTGGACAAAATATTTATCTTAGTTCCTCAGCTCAAAATACATATATTACTTCTCAAATTTCAAATTTGTAGGAACTATTTTCTGACATCATCAACTAGTAGCATTAGAAAACAATAAAGCAAGTCCAGGGCCTGGGCTAATCCCACCTGAGACAGGTTTGGTCCAATTATTGCAAAATTGATTACAACATACACAGAAATATATAAAAAGTGCAATTATAATTAATTTCATCATTAAGCATTTTGATGTGATAGTGAGATCATAGAGCCCTGCATTATTGGAAAAAGCCTAGAAGAAGGAGCCAACTGTCACAAGACAGACTACACTAATGGAAAAGTTGATCTTTCAAGTTTCACTGAGTTGGGAACAAAGAAGGAATTATTAAGTTGAGAAGGGGATGTTCTGACTTGACAGATGATGCACAGTTTTGTTTGCAAATAAAACCGTCATGTTTCTCTCGCTTTGTCCACTATGTTACAAGTGTAAGACATGCTCATTTACAGAAAATTATTAAATGATGGAGTAATTTAACATATTTATTTTTTATATATATCTGTAATGAATTTCAGCACTTTCCCACAAGACAGTTTCAAGGAACTTAAAATAATCCCTCTTAGGAAAATATACCGTCAAACTATGCTTTTTCAGCACCAAAGCTATATTTAGCAGGGTCTGTGGTAATCAATTTTTTATACAGGACAAAATAACTTCTAGATGTGATAGAACTATATGAATACTATGCAGAATCAAAAATTTGGTTGCAAGAAAGTGAAAACTAGGGGAGATATTAATTTTTAAAATTAAAGATACTTCGTTCTGTAAAAAATTCAGCAACAACTATTTACATGAATACACATTGCAAATTATCCTTAGCGTTTCTTGGATGTTCAGTACAAATTTCAACCCAATCCAGTGAAAAATAAGCAATTGCTGAGGCTTAGAAAAAACATACAGAAAATTGCAAAAATTATGAAATTAACCTCCGAGGGCCAAACTTCAAAAATTCATAACTAAAAAAGTATTTGGAGTAGAGCTATAGGATTTTATTTATTATGCTAACTTAAGCCTGGTGTCTGACCAGTGTTAAGGCTCAACATGCAGCCCTCTTAACTTGTGACCATCAACCGTAAGCATCCATGGTTGTTCATAGTAAGGGCAGAGAGAACGCATAGCTGTTCTTGTTAAGGCTTTATTAGTTTTACCTTAATCACATTTTCAGTTCATACTTATCATGCTTCTTTTTGTCTTATTTAACAATATAAATAAGTGAAATGATGTAGGCAGCAAGAAGAATGTACTATTCATAACATTTGAATGTGGGCAACAGCTGCCATCAGTACAAGCAAACACGGGCTGTAAAAAAGTCAAGCGTGAAAAAAGCCATTTTTCTTGTGCTGGACTGGTTTAATGAGTTTGATGGATATTGTACATTTCTTTACTGATTGAATTAGAGCCCCTCTGTGACGAAATATGTCCTTTTCATTTGTGCAGGGTGGAGATATTTTTCCAAATATTTACCAATTACTTTTGAAGCAAATAAAATACATATTCACTGTGCCATTAAATGTGAAAGTTTTTTTTCCATTTGGTTGACACTGAATGTGAACCCCTCTTGCTAGGTTTTCATCATCAGTCCTGCCTGTGAAGTTATAAAGAGTTAAAATTCCATGCAATCATTGAGTAAAAGCCAGTAAAAACTGTATAAATTATGTGTAAAGATTGAATTATATTTAACTAAAGAAAACAGTTGGACTCATTAGACCAATAACAGTTTACTGTCCCATTTCAGTTCATGGTACATTTGTTTCAGTACGGCGCACCTACCAAATCAATAATGTTTACTGGAAATCGAGTGAGCGTACTGACCTGGACCCCTCCACTGTAACACCTCCTCCTCTTCCTCCCCTTCCTCTTCCTCCTCCCCACCGCTGTGTGTTGGATCTCGCTCCTCCCCATCCTCATCTTCATTATTGGTGCCTCCTCGAGAGTCCTGCGTCTTTGGCTCTGGATACGCAACAAATAGTCACATTTAATCATACTCAAACATACTATCGACTCCCAGCAGCTTCAATTCAAAACTTCAATATTGGCTTTCAAAACCCTGCAATGATTGGAAACTTGTTTGCCTCAATATGTGTATACTGTATGTACCTCTGTTTATGTGTGTGTGCATCTGGGCAGTGGGTGTTCCTGTCTGTTGATTAAAGGCATTGGTGAAATGAGTCCCTGAGCTGGGTAACAACGCCTCACCATGGGAAATGTACCCTTTGATTCTCATCGCAACTCTAGAGAATCAAAAAGTCATCACAAACGTCTTCATTCTCTACACCTCCAGTTTTGTCTTTTCTGTCTTTCTGTTTTCCACCATTTTTTTATTCTCTCTTCAACTATGCCCAGCACCCATCCCTTTCGTTCTCTTCACTGCATGTAGGTGGGTCTCGTTGTGCTCGCTTTTTCCTCCGTCTTTCTCTCTTCTATCTTTCCATCTCTTCCCCCCTCCTCCCCACAGCCTGTCACCTTCAGCAGAGACTGAGGCTGCCTGTGTTCTTCTAATCAGCATTGATATCCCTGCCATTGATCAAGCTGATTACACAGCCTCCTGCTCGTTGATCAAAGAGATCCGTGTGTGATTCAGCATGTGGCTGGACCTGTGCGTGTTATTGAATCTGAATGTGTGTGTGTGTGTGCGTGTGTGTGTGAGTGTGTGTGTGTGTGTGTGCATGTGTGCTTGTGTGTGTGCGTGTGAGTGTGTGAGTGTGTGTGTGTGTGTGTGTGTCTGTCTGTTTGTCTGTGTGTGTCTGTGTGAGAATATGATGTGTTTATCCAGCATGCACAGGATATGTGAACCCTGACCTTTGCCTCTGCATCTGGTATCAGCCAGATCATCACACTGCTGGGTCCCTACCTATTAATGGGACTCTTGATTAATTATATCAGATTAACAGTTACATCACAGCACCTAAGACTATCTGAACTGAAGATCTGGTCTTGCATCATCATCAGAAGAATTATTCAGAAGAGTGATTCAAAAGCTGGCTGCATGAAACAGGATCACAATCATCTCACTATTAACCTCACTAATAATTTTCACTATAGTGACAACAAAATAAAATGACCCAGATGTTTAAGGCAAACATTTCAGTAGAAAAATTGATAGATGATGGAACTATTTTGGGGTTCTTTCTTGGCTTACAGTAATGCGTTATCAAACTGTACTGTAGAG
>NC_053407.1:3118856-3235856 GCF_016859285.1 Xiphias gladius | reverse complement strand
GAAGAGTAATAGCAAGAAGCCAAGGGGGACCTTAAAGCCAAATTACAGTATACCTAAAACTGTAGCTAAAAGAGTGATTAGTGCAGGGCTGATCTATATCAATTACAGTTTCATAATCCCTACTGACCATAGTAATTATACAGTACTTTTGATCTATTTTAGCCTGTTTGAAGATTACATCCAAAAAATTGAGTCAGTTAATATGAATTTAATGTGAGTTTTTTTAAACTGCTTCATTAATAATACCCCCCTCTGTAATATGAATACATCAAGTTTCTTTAATGGTACATTAAGAGATCTAAACCTCGAAATAAACTGTCATATTTATTGGCTGTTTTTCTGTATCTAAACAGTTCTAGTTATTGGTGTTTCAAGGCTTCCTGATCATAAAAGTCAGTTTCTATTATGTTCATCTGCATCAAATGACGTGTTTAATTCTCAGTTCCCGAGAGGATACCATGATAAAATTATTCATTCAAGGTTACCATTTTTAAAGGATTACAGAGTGCAGATTAAAGCAGAAATGGTTAATATGCTTCAGACTGCCGAGGGTGAAAAAAACTCATACATATAATGATGATGTACTGGAAAGTCACGGAGGGTGGGCATATTGTTTTTGAATAACTAAATCACAGTGAAATTAATACAGATATTTCATTTCCCACCTTTCTCCCTCAATCCACACAGGCTGTAAATGAATTTCCATTAAGTTGTGTTGAACTAACAGGGGGATTGTTTCAGAGCTCAAGCCGTGACTAGGGGCGTATATATTTACAATACTGGAACAAAAGGAGTCTATAATCTATACAAAGCACACAACAATACCCGTGAATAAAGAAGCTTGTAGAAAAAGGGAGAGGCAATTTTTCTAATTCTGTTAATTTCCCGTCCAAAGCAATTAAAAGCAAGCAGAGATAATGCTAGGAAACAATCATCAACTGAGAAAGTGTTTCTGTCTTTGTAAATGAAACATCTTTAGGCTAATTTCAACTTCCACGCCTGCATGGTTCACTCTCATTTCAGATAAAATTAACACAGCTAGATTTGGACCTTCGTAAAGAAAAAAAAAAAAAAAAAAAAAAGAGGAGGAACAAAAAAAAAAAAAGATCGATCCTGTACACAATATTTTTAGAATTAGGTCTATGTCGCCTGAGCTTTGCTAGATCTAATTTTCAGTATCTATATGGACATTTTCATACAATTAATTTTCCTTTAATCATAATTGTACAAATGGGCTTCTCTGTATGAAATTCCAATTATATTTCCTGTTTAAAATGTAAGTTTGAATTATGATTTCTTTCCTCATTACGGCTGTGGTTTAATGAATCAATCACTGCATCACTGCTTTCAGACATCAAATTGTGCGGAAAAGTTTCAGCTCCACTTTCTCCCCTCTTTTATCCAAGGAGAAATATTCTCTCTTTTCCCTTCTCATTCTGTCTCGGATAGTTGGCAGAAAGGATAGCTGGGCCTGTGTGATAAGTGTGGCACATTCTACTTCATTTGCCAGTTTAAAAAAGTTAAAGTCTGATTAATTGTTACAATGTGATACCCACAGGAAAATTGGACTGAACTTATTTAAGAGATGGAGAAATAATAAAGGACATAGCCCACATATGTACAAGGGACATGAATTAAGTTGACACTTATCCAACAGCACCGCTGAACCGTTTATGAAAAAAGCCTAAAGCTTACATTTATTTATTTTTCCAAAATGGTTATCGGGCAAATAAAACTTTTAGTGAAATGTTGAAAAATTAAATACAGGAAATGCTTCACACCAGTGCCTGGACACAGAAGAACTAATGTTTTTGATGAACCTCCTCTATATAGTGTGCACACCTTTACAGAGTAATTTCTAGAAAGAGAACATACAAACACAAAGAACCAATTAATTCAATGTTTTTTTTCTTTTTTTGCTTAAGATCATTCAAAGCGCTTTCTGTAGCAAACTGCTCCTCCACAAGTAGGCCAAATCAGGTACACTCACATCTGCCTGAAAATAATGCAGTGTGATCTCTGAAAGGTCTTTGAACTTGCTTGGAGCTGTAGGAGCAATAACTGACCACACGGTGGCGCTATCACAACACTTTTTAACTACGTGAAGCATTTCACCATGGGCCAGCTGTCTGTCAAGTTTCAATTCTGTCGCCTTTATAGTTTTGTAGTTTTATGCACTTCTCATAACTCCCAATAACTCATTATAAGAGATTTTCAACAAACTTTTTACAAGATAACATGGCCTAGTTACGCTTGATATTTTAAAAATGGAACCATGTTTCTAGCCATCACTATCTGGGAGTAGTGGCGATTTTTATTTAGCAGTTTCTTTTTTTTCACTGTAGCACCCCCTAGAGGCGAAACTGCATGAGATTCTGCACTTATTTGTGGTCTAAGTCTGTACACTTGAGCTACATTTTGTTGCAATTAGATAAGAGTCATAGTAGATAGTATTGATTTGCCCACATCCAAAAAAGTTTAGCCAGTCATGGAAAAATTATAAATGATATCTCAAATCAAACATATGGGCAGTGGTGAGGGGCATCCAAACATGGGATGTACCAAGTTTGGTGAAGCTTGGATGAAAGACATAGGATAGGAAGTCTAAAGTATGTCTAGCAAAAAATTCAAAATAGCAGATACATTTTTAAGATGCAAATGGCCGTGGCCTATATCAACCAACCAGCTTCACCAACTGAATCCAATGACACCAAAATTTTCTTCCATGCCTTGCGGTTGCCAAAATACTTTATATTTGTTAGCTCATTCTCACCACATGGTGGTGCTATCACTACCATTTTTGAATGCGTGAAGCACTGAGGTAGGGGAAAGCTGTTCATTAAGTTTCAGTCTTCTAGCCTTTATAGTTTTTTTAGATATTCATCATGTTTCATCATGTTTTGCATGCTTCACATTTTAGCTTTGGAACCATGTTTCTATCTGCAAGCGCGCAAGGACTAGTAGCACATCAAAAAACGTAAAGAAAAAAATGGAATAATAAAGAGCGAAGATAACAATAATAACTATTTTCAGCATTGATGACTCTATCAATTAGTTTTTTTATCAATCACTTAATATATTTCATAAAATTTGGCTACTGAGAACAGTTATAAACCCCAAATGCATTCACTTTATATAAGACTAGGGCTGGATATCATTTGAATAGATAGGAATACTTATACAATACGAAACCAGAGTTTTGATAAAAATTTGAGGAATGTAAACATCTATTTCAACAAAAAACCCCTTATTTGGCAAAATGTGTCAAACCTCTCAATATGCCAGTGTTTTTAAAAATGCGCTTTAATAAAACAGAATTTAAAAAAAGGAAGGTTTCCTGAATTCCTGATTTAGAATAGAGACTATCAGTTTAAAAGGTAAATAAAACAATAAATCTGATCACATCAACTCTTGTTCTCCCTTTAACGAGTATTAATGTTCAAAAGCAATTTTGACAACAATAACTGGCTAATATAATTGATAATTTTACTTGTCTTGAAACTATGAATTGACAATGGAAACTAACTGCTACAAGTCAAGCCACAGAAAAATGAAATACAACTATTTGAATAATCAAAAAGTTTAAGGTTTTTTTTTTTTTTAAATGCCAAATATTCTCTGGTTACAACTTCACAATTGTGAGGATTTGCTGGTTTTCTTAGTTTGAACCTAAAAATTTGACATGTTTCTGTTCATATTCAAAAAGTACTGAAATTCAATACCCAGACCTAACTGAGACAAAACTCAACAGGTCTGATTTTAAAATAAAAATATAAGTTCATGTTGGTTGAGGAAAAATCCAGTCCAATACCAAGATGAGACTGAGAGAGATGTGGTAGTACAGCAGTACTGGAGCTCCAGCGCAGACTGCAGCAGTCTGTCTTGGAGGTGCGAGGAGAGGCAGAACAAAGTGCTGCAACTGATGAAGGCTCCACAGATACTGCTCTATTAACTCTCCGTCCACATCAAACCTGCAGCGAACAGCTCGCTGATTAAACACAGAGACAACACACATCAAACCTGCATGCTCAACAAGCCTGATTAAACGGACGCAAGCCTCGCCGCTCTCACACTAATAACCCGCCGCACAAAAAACACATTAGACCTGAAAGCAAGAGAAGGGGAGGGGGAGAGAGAGAGGGAGAGGTGCACTTGTATCAGAAAATCACAGACTTGTGAAGAGAAACATAAAAAGAAGATATTTAGAGAAAGAAAGGAGGAGCGAATGGGAAGGAGAGGAGAATGTGTGAGATTGAGAAAAAAAAGAGAGAGAGAGGGAAACTAATGTAACTGACACAGAGTCACGCACTGGAGAGGAGCCACTTATTGATCAGAGTGTAGAAAATTATCCACCACTGAGGAAATACTTTTAATCAACTTTGCACTTTAAACAACATCTCCCTCAATGCTGCATGAGCTCTTATCACAGCTCCATGGCCACTGTTCCCCTACAAGAGGAACTATCCACACAGCCCATGCTATCGATCCATTATATTCAGCTTCAATAAAAATCTGTTTTTTCTCCTCAGCCTTTAGGAACTGAGCTGCTAAAGACTCTCCATTGATTACTCTGGGGATGACAAACTCAAGTAAAGCAATAGATTTATTTCGACACATCTGAAATCCCTGGGCCTTATTGACCATCCCACAAATCTTCACATCTAATATGAAAAGTAAAGTACCTAGAGTGCAGTGGGGGGTGCAAGAGTTGACACAAAATTGGTGTTGGTAGTGAGGGTAAGGCCCAATGGTTAAGGCCTGCAGAGTGAACAACCTCTAACAGTCCTCTGCAACATCTCTTAGATGTTCTGAAACTAATTTGTCATATCTGTTTCAGCAAACCATGCATGGTGAATCGACACTGAATTGGAATTTTGAAATGTGGCTTTGGTTAATATTGGATACAAATTTTCTCACCAATTCAAAATGGCAAATGAACATACAGTATGCTTCAACTGAAAACTCCATTCTGTTGAAGAGGAAAATCGAATTTAACTGCACTGAGGAGCAACTTTCAGAATTTATTAAGGTATCTGAGGTTAAATTTTATTTATTCATATATTAATTTATTTCATATCACTAAGCCTAGATTGATCAGATCTTACTTGGGTCTATTTACTGTACTTTTTTCTTAATATCACAGAAGCACAGGCTATAACATCCCATTTTCGTTGTGACAATTTTTTTTGACACTTATTCATTTTTCTATAACCTGCCAAACAATAATGAAAAATACCCATCAGTTCCCAGAGCCAAAGGTTATGTCTTCAAACTACTTGCTTTGTCCCCCCCAGTTGAAAACTCAAAGATATTCAATTTACAAAGACAGACTCAGAAAATCAGCAGCCTCTCACATTTCTAAAGCTGAAACCTTACATAAGAAAGGAGGACAACAATACATATTTGAATAACAAACAATTGACCACAGAAACCTCCACCACTGAGAACAATCTTGCATCTGTATAAATGTCTAGATGTCAACATTTGAGGAACTATAACAACTGTGCTTAAGGGTTGGTCAAAATAGTTAATGATTTATAAATTTCTGTAGATCAACTAATCTATTGATCAACTAATTGTTTCAGCTCTAATGTGAATATCAGAGCTGAAACATAATATTACTTGTTATGGTAAGCTACATTCCTTTGGCACTGGGAAATAGTGATCGGCATATTATAACATTATCTGACATTTCATAGACCCAAAGATTAACTGATTAATATAGAAAATAATCGACAGAATATCAAATTAATCATTTATTGCCCTATTTTACAGTGTATGATACACCTTTGATATTAAAATTTCGCTGCTCTGTGGGTGTGTCTAACAAATACTGTAGATATGTAAAGATTACATCAATAGTAGTAATTTCTAAAAAGTAATTTCCAAAATTAAATTCTTAAACTGACTGTATTCAAGACCCTTAAGGTCCTTGACTTTAAAAGAATTCTAGGAATTTTTAGACTTTTAGGACCCTGTTTTTTCAGCTCTGTACACCTCTCAATGAAAAAAAGAAAAACATCACTCAGTCTCCAACTCTTCTCTCATCCCTCATCTCTGTCCATCCCCTCTTATCCCCACCACCAACACCACCAGCACCATCACCTCTTTTCTTCTTCTCCGTCCCCTTTCGATATCACTGGCACTCTTTCTCTCTATCCCTTATAGTCCATTACCTTCCTTCCCTCTCTCATTCTCTTTCTCTCCCAACCCCTGCATCTCTTTTTCTTTTTTTTTGGTGAAAAAGCATAGTGACTGGGAGCGTCATTCTGTGCGGATAGCTGGGAGCCGTTGGCGGTTATCGGCTCCTGCAGACTCTCTCTGCTGGTCTGATCTGTCTCCTCTTCATTAAGCAAATACGCCGACGTGGAAATGAAAACATAATAGCTATTTGATTTCCAGCGAGATATTTTGCATATTGGTTTGGAGCTGATAGCGGAATTTCATCAAGTCATTTTTTTTCTTTCCTTCTCTCTTCCCTCCCTATCCCACCACCACCACCATCACTGCCGCCCACCACCGCTCCTCCACCACCACCTCCCTTCTTCCCCTTCCCTCCACCCTCAGACTTTAAAAACTGAATTACTGAGCTAGGCTGGCTTTCAGCTAGATTTCTTTACATTACTGGGGGAAAAAAAAAAGAGGGGGAGAGAGAGAAATTTAGTTCCCGGAAAGACTACTTAAACGATTCAATACCCCCCAATTCCCATCTTTTATTTCTCTCTCTTCCTTTTTGATAACATGGACGAAAATTTAAAGAATTCACAGTACTTTAGGTTGACTATACTAATCAAAGATACGAGTGAGAAAATTAACTCCTTAATGAGCACAGCCATCTCCCTGATAAAGGTCCTGGGGAGACAGTGGGGTGGGACACTGGCTGAACCTTGGGAGAGAGCCACAGAGAAAGAGAGGGGGAGATAGAAAGCGATAGAGCAGGCTACTCTATGGAGGAATGGAGTGTAATCCAAACAGAATGAGTGAGACTTGACATCATTCAGGGATAACAATTAGTTTCCCTCCTCCTCTTAAGACGCAGATACTTGCTTTTTGGGCATGAGGAGGGCAGGTAAAGCGATAGCAGCAATACCGCCCCTATAGTGCCACAGATACCCACAGTGCTTTGTATCAGCACTGGCCATGATGGATGGCCCAGCAGTGGGGTATCCTTCATGTCCCCAGAGAGAAAAATTTGCCCTGGAGGAGAGGATCAGCAGCCTCTTCACAGCAGGCATATCTGCTAGTCTGGCGTCTCTCATGAGGACTATTCACCGTCCCGAGCCCACTGAAATAAATCTCCCTGCTGCTTTCCATGTTGGAACACTATGTTGCTTCAGAGCTGATAGTGGTCCTGCCATGTTATAGTTGCAGCCCAACGAATACTGTACACACTCACACATACGGTGGACTAGATACACACATCTTTGTCAAAGCATTGTGAGTGAGGAAAGTGGTTCCTTTTTAAAGAGCTATTAATAACTCTCTGATTAGTTTAAATTACTGCTGAAACATTCATATCAGTTATTTATTTGGCAGATAAGGCTGGTGTTGGTCTACATTTTTATTATTGTCAACAAAAAAAGCTAAAAAAGCTAAAAAAGCTCAGTAATTTCCTAAAACAGGGGGACACAGTAGATTTTAGCAAATGTTAGTGAAACAGGAGGAAATAGTGCATTTGATAGGGACTAATTTCAGTGGCGGTTCACTATACCTTTGGAGCACTAATATCCTCAAAATCTTAAAATGTGAGGATGTGCTACCTTTCTACTGTTTGTTTCATTTGTGAATTGAATATTTGCTTTATTTTTTTACTTTTGAAAACACAAATTGTTACTTTGTGTTTTCAAGAGTGAAGTGAAGACCTGCCTTGAACTCTGATCGTCAATATAACTTATGTTCATCTACAATTACTCAAATTATCCAATACATTTGACAAATCAATTTATAATATTTATAATGTTTGCTAACTACACCACAAAATCAAATGTATGAAAATTAGTAATAAATCAGTAGAGCACTTTAATGCTGCCAGTGAAAAAAATAAAAATATTTTAGAGCCCAACGAATGCTGGATTTTTGAGGCCAATATTGTTAACAATAAATTGGCCAATCATGTTCTTCTTCTTCCACTTTTTAAACAGACTTGTCGGTACGTGCTGCAGGACAACCTATGAAATACATACATTGTTTCTAAATTACCTCTACCTGGCATTTCTGAACTGATATTTCCTGCTAATACAAAGTACTAATCTGATAAAAGTGTCCCTTGTTATCAAATTTAAAATGGATTCCACACTGTATACCTTACCTTGTGGAACCCCATTGGGACCATTTTTATATGAAGTACTATGAGGTCAGAGATTCCTGTGGTGCTAATATTTAGTCAGCTACCCACCATGGGTGAGCGAATGTACCTGATAGGAAATACTGAATATTTGAATGACACTTACAGAAAAACTGCATGTACTGTGGATCAGTCACATAATGGCCAATACTTGAGTCCACTTAAGAAGGTCAGTATTCGATACACCGATACCAATCCAGTGTATTAGATCAGTGCATCCCTAAATATCAGTTGATATATTGGCTTATTTAGCAGTCTAGCACTATAGTATTTTAATAGATTTAAAGCATTGATTGACAAAAGACTGTAGAGTGACAATCAGTGGGTCAAAAGTTGTCATTACAGTACAAGAACCAAATCTTAGATTTTCCTATGACACCTGTGTATTAGAATTTCCAAAAATAATGTGTTGTTGTTAGTTTGTGACATCAGAGAGCACTGACAGATTTACTTTATAATGTAAAATGACACATTCTGTACTAAGTATGCTAGTGAAGAAATTATTGCTATGGGGTTTGTCAAGTTTGAAATCAGGTATCCACCATTTTATTTACAACTATATCACGGAAGTGTCTCATGCATACTCCTTCTTAATGCATAGTGCGGAGACATCTCATGATGTCTTTGATCAAGTCTTTCCTCTGGTATTCTGTTTCACAACTGTTTCTTCTCTGGCAGCACGCATTCACCCTAACAGACTGTTTCATTTTCCTCACGGATGCCTCACTCCCACATACGTCACAGAGAAACAGCAGACTACAGTTTAAAAACAGCTAAAATGGTGTGTTCCTCTGAAAATCTAAAGAAGAGTGAACATGTGTGCATTATGATGAGAAAGTATGGGGATGACAGAGTGTGTATGTTCCAGACACATATTTCTCAAAAGAAAAACTACCACTTTACATGTCACAGATGTAAATTCAAACCAATCAAACTTCCCTTTCCTGTTTCCCATGCCATTTTATTGGGACCAAGGCAGAATTTCCTCATGTCTCACATTGCCTGCATGTTCAATATACTTGTCAGACTCAGTTGGGTAGCATCATACTGACAGGGCCCATACCTACTATCTGCCCAGGAACATTTAGTTCGCCCAGGAACTGGAAAGTAAGGGCACCTAATTCAGCAGGCAACTTTTTTGGTCCAGTATATCCCTAGCAGGCAGGAAATAATGGAAGAGGAACGACATGTCCCCCGGCCAGATACAAACTAGTGATGCTGTGGTTAATAGTCAGCACACTGGTCACCAGGACACCCCAAATACCATTTATCAATATCTAAGACTCCATCTGCATATCAAGTCACCTTTCACAATGGGTTCCAACCTCAAGGCTGAGAAACTGAAGGCCATAAATATAGATAAAATTGTTTCAGACATGCAACGACCTTTCTAGGACTTTCAGCCACCTTGTATATAGGGTGTATGTGTTTTTATTAATTTATCAATTTAATCTGTTACTTCCTCTCTTAGCAGGTTATATGGCCAAGAAAAAATGAGCCACTGATACTAATTATTCTTTTTAATGTAACAACAGGTGGTTTAAAAAAAAAAAAAAAGAAAGAAAGAAAGAGGGGAGGTGTTTGGAGGGAGGCAGATAGGGAGCAGTTACTATGCAGCCCAAGCTGAGACCCTGGACTATTGAAGTCAGGCATGCAGACGAGAAAGCCAGCCGATAAGCCCGGCTGATAAAAGATAGAAAATAGCAGCAGATTTGAACTTTCCCACCGTCCTAAGATCCACAGGGGGAGGAGGGGTTGATTCAACTACTTACTGAATCCCTTCCTATCTACACCAAATGCCCGTCCCCTACCCTCCACCCTCCATCCAAACCCCTACAAGACCCAGCAAGGCCACGAGTGGAGCATGGATACAAGGTTGATACATAGAAATACACACACACTCACACACAGCAGGGTTCCCACTGCAGAACAATGCCAGGACTCTTCTAAAATTGTAGTGAACGCTTGTGATACCATGACCAGTGGGAACACACACACACAGAAAAATGGTGCACACACGCATCAAGAATTTTCAGCATAATTACACAATGCAGAATTTAAAAGTTAAAATAACCAAAAGGATTCATGGAGAGGTCACGGGAAGGTCACCAAGAGCTAACCAGTCTCTGTAGACACACACACACACACACACACACACACACACACACACACACACGGTCATAAAAAATGTGAAGTCTACCCATCATCGTTCCATCCTCAAATCATATCACAGACAGTGTTTCTTTCCATATCTCTGCTCTTCGTACTTGATATAAGAGACTTGGCCTTGAGTAAAATGGTGGAAAATTTTTTCACACGCTCATATATACAGAAAAACACATGTACACACACACAAACACACAAACGCACACACTGTTTGGTGAAATTAGGTCATTGCCGACATGGTTTTGGCTGTGAAATTTATTGATAGGATTCAATCACAAGGTCTACACTGTAGGCGCTCTCTGGCACTAGTTAGACTGTCATTCTCTTATTCTTACACAGCAGTAAAGGTGTGACTAGGTCATGTCCTACATGCAAAAACACACCAGCACTGGTTGAAAACCACATACAGTTACTCTAACTTTGTCTATATTCAGGATTAATTTCAACTGAGGGTTTTCTTGCATCTCTATGGGTTGAAAAAAAAAAAAAAAAACTTTATAGCCTTAGGGTTTATGGAAGTTAAAGTCCTGCTTTTGTTAGTGCCTCAAATTGTGTCAATGACAGCAGCTAGCCTTAGCTCTTTAGCTCTTTTTAGCATTACAGATAAGAAAAGCGTGTAAAGCTCTAAAGTCATGAGCATTTCATTTTTTTTTTTCTACACTGGCAGACCTACTTGCTTGGATAATTGCTATTATCTTAAATCACTGTTCAGTCAAAGTCAAAAGTGTTAACGGTTCTTGTTCCACTTGTTTACTCTTGAGATGTTTTTAAAAAATTGGTCTTCACATAGCATGCATTACACTTCAATTTGAAGGTAATTAAATACCAATTCCCTCTCAGTAACTTTATTCAACCCAGGACAGGATTCAAGAACACCACTCCAAATGAATTCTAATGCTGCTCTGTGTCTGCTAGATGTGTAAATATGGGCCTTTTTGCAAATACGTTAGCCGTAACTACAGCATAAAATGATAACATGTCAGGGCTGTGGGTTTAACAGCTTGTTGTGTCATTTTTTTCTGCCCCACAGTGGCCAAAAGAAACAATAATGCAGCTTTAAGCTGCAGTTCTCTCAAACTCTCTTGAAATACAAAGTCAATTACCATTTTATACAATTTCTCTTCCACTAATGTATATTTTGGTGGTGAATTACATGGGCTGTTCCATTAAAGAAAAATCAAACGCAGGACCGTTTTTTTTTTTAACAGTTAGGTATTCTATTTATATTTTTCTAATATAAGCTGTATATAGAGAATTGTATCAATAGTATAAAGGCCTGGTGAAACCAGAAAGTGTCACAGCTAAATTAATACATGTCTTAGTAGTGACTACTCACAGGGATAGTTAGTGAACTACTGTAGCTGGAATGCTTACCAGTGACATGTTGGCCAGCTGAGCTAGTGCTGGTCTGTCAGAGTAGCTCTTCAATCTTAATTCTTTTTTCTCTTTACTAATACTTTTATTTCCCCTTGGTATTTTTCCACCATTGTACACCATTTCATTAGTAGTTTTTCTTAGCTTGACTCCGTTGCTAACGGAACAATGAGTTCACGCTGCTTATTCAAAAGACATAACATCGACTCTTACCGATCGATTCAAAAACTTTGAGGTAGTCTGACTTAAATTGACCAAAAATACTTGGGTTCCCATCTGTTGAAAGGCAGATTCAGCTCTCCGTGTTGGTCTCCATAATGTTGGCAAGCCAACTGAAGGTGCCACTAAGCTAGCCTCGCACTGAGCCACGCCACCTGACACCCCATAACCCAATTAAACTGATTATCAAATGTGTGTCAGAGGCAGGACAGTTTAAAAGGCAGTCTTTCATTACTCTTTAAAAGGATTTTATCCAGTCTTGAAAAAAGGGCTGTTTGGCATCATGCTAGCTTTACTGACAGGAGTTTTAAGCCAACAATCAGCCAATTTTTTTCTGTTTGTTTATTCGTCCTGAGTTCCACCCAAGCCGTAACTCTCTGCGCAAATATATATCCCAAATAGCAATGCTTTATATTTACATTGTTGCTCAGCAAAAAATTCCCATTTACATATCCTGCATGTACCATTTTTGACTAACATGCCACTTCCAGCTGTTTCACAGTAAATCATCAATACATGTTACCACACACTCAAAGTCGACCAACATTTCAATGTTGTTTAATAACAAGGTTGTCCGTAATGTGCTGATATAATGCCTTACATTAACAGAGAATATGCAAATGAGTAAGGAGAGCTGAAAACTACAGGTGACAACAGATCCAGGTAGATCCGACACTTAAATGTATGGCCCAGTTAGTAACATGAGAGACATTTCTCAAAGTGTGTACAGTATGGAGAATCTGTTCTCATGCATTTGAATGTGTATTTAACTTCTAGTGTGATTAGTGTTTGTGTGTGTGTGTGTGTGTGTGTGTGTGTGTGTGTGTGTGTGTGTGTGCGCATGATATAATAAGCCTGATTGCAATCCCTGCTCCTTGATCTGAACCTTGAATAAAGATGGGAGGCAGATGAGATAATAATGGCATGCAGGAAGAAAGAGAGGGACTCCCTCCACTGTGTTCCTCCTTCACTTACCCTCAAACTCCACATCTTTCACATGAACCAGATCTGTGTTCAAGTCACTACAATGTTGGAGACAGTGAAAAAAAAAATATGAAAAAATTTTTGTTAAAAAACTTTTCTCTGAATATAGAAATAACATCCTTTCAAATGATTCCTCCCTTTTCCAGGTTTCTTACTCTCATTCAGCTTTTCCTGCTCTCCTACATTTCTGGCTTCTCTCTTCCTCTTTTCTTTCACTTCTTCTCTTCCTCCTCTGTCTAGTTTCACTTACTCATCTTACTCCTTCCTTGTTTATCTAATTCATCCTACTTCTCCTGATCACCCTCTCAAGCTAACTGTGGCCTTCTCTTTTTCTTTCTATCCAAGTGTCAACCCTGAAACCTCATGTTAACTGTACACCTACACAAGAGGAAGCAAAACACACACACAGATGTTTCTGCTTGTCCCAGAGACTAAACACACTTAGGGAGGGAGGGAAAACAGCTCTGGCAAACAGAGACAAAAACACAACCAAGAATGTAACAGGAACTGCCCTGGGGATGGTTTGTGTGTGTTTCTGTATGTGTGTGGTATGCACTGGGAGGACTGGACTAAGGGCATCTGTCTCAGTCAGCATCATCCATCTGCGTATTAGGGATATGATGCAATTTTAATTGATATACAGTGTTAACAGTGTGTCAAGTTTGCATGTTCTGGTACTATCTGGGTACTGCAGTTTCCTTCCACAGTCCAAAGCCATGCAGTTTAGGTTGACTGATGACACTAAATCATCCATGGGTGTGAAAGTGAATGTGAATGATTATCTGTCTCTTCAAGTCAGCCCTGTGATTGACGGGCAATCTATCAAGAGTGTACCCTGCTTCTGGTCCAATGTCATCTTGGGAAAGGCTTCAGCTCCCCCTCAAACCTAAAGGATAAGTGGCTCTATTGTAACTAATAAGGATGGGAATTGAGGAACGGTTCCAGTTGAGAACTGTTTCCAAATTGTCCGAACCATCAGAATTGTATGCCTCCAAGCTTAACAATTCCTTTTGTCGATGCCGGCATGTTTTTCTGAAAGTCATAGCCAGGTGGCCCTATTTACAACTTTGATGAGAGGATGCAGCAGGACTATCCTTCTGGTCATGAAAAGGGGTGGGGGTGAATTGCGCAGTGAATTGCGGGAATCATGTAATCATGTAAACTTCTGTTCTCTCCTCTCCAAGTTTGGTGAGTTCATATGCGAGCTTGCAGTGCTGTTTGTCTCGCTTACCTCGCTAGGCAGTGCATCTCTTGGTCTGTCTGTCTTGATTGCCAGCCACTTTCAGGGCTTTGTTCTGTGATTTTGTGCCTGACAAGTGAAATATAACTACTTATTTTGTTTGATAAACAACAACAGACAACAGTGTTAAACTGCAGCTCAGAAAAGATAACCGCATCACGTATGAACATGCGTTCATATGCGTGTGCACAAAATGAAACTCACACTATCCAGCATTCAGGAAAGCGTTCTCTGTGGGCACCAGTCCTGACAATATATAAGCATGTTGGCACTCCTCACAGGTGCACATAATTTTAAAGCAAGACGATTATTGTCTACTCTCTGTCAAGTTTTAGTTACAACTCTGGACTAATGCAAGATGGAAAGAAATTGACATTGATTATTGATTAAATATTGAATTTAAAATGTCGATTAGCTGGGCATAACGGGCAATATGGATGTACATTTCTCAGTAAATAATAACCATAAAGTATTCAGCCATGCAATAGTATAAATAGTATTTTACAGTATATTTGAAAATGTATAAGAGGAAATATGGGGGAGCCTGTTTGAATGGGCCTGAGACAGCTGATAAAATTAGGCCATGCTGCATAGCCTATAATGTAAATATAAGGGTTTATGTTTAAATTGTACAGCTAAAACTAATTGTATACTATTGTGAGGACTGGACTGATTACCAGCAGAGCCAAAGCTCAGTGTTATCTTTTATTATTTTTTACATTTTATATTTCCTACAATTTCTAATTTATGTTAATGTTTATATTCTCTTATCTTAAGATTCTATATAAAATATTCTATGCAATAAATATTGTTTGTTTATACCTCATTCTGTTCTGTATAGGTCTAGTTATTTTTAGAGTGGCAGATGGAGCAAACTGTTTTAAAAGGAGGGATGATTGTAGTGGGACCAATTGGTGTTCTTTTCACTAAGAAACATGACAACAGTCCTAATTGTAATGTCTATAAAATGGTAAGTAAGGGTGGAAACACCAGCAATATGCTAAAACATCTTTCTACACAACACAGGCTTAAAATCCAGGAATCCAATATATTTAACACTACGGATGAATGCCACTGCTTCCCAACTGAGCAGAACGACAGTTAAAGAGGGTAAACATCCTAGGTTATAAGAACATTAGCGCCACAAAGGCAGGCTTAGCAGATTTTTTCTTTGACTAAATAAACCTAAATGATTTAATTAATGCCTTACAAATATGCTCTCATCCATTTTGGATAATGACAGACTCAGACATAATAAAACAGTTGCGTTGATGCTGAAAACCTGTTTAGGCCTACTTTTTTTCCTATGGAGAAACTTGATCAGAAATCGTCAAGGGAAGCAATAAAGAATCGAATCCATACGCAGAATCGATAATGGCATTGGTATCAATAAAATCTTTTCAATTCCCATCCCTAGTAGATAATGGATGGATGGATGGATGCACAGTAATACTGATCATTACTACTGTTTATCCATTGCATGACCTTAATGTAACACTTTCCTGCAGACAGACATTAGTTACATACTGAGCAACTATTATAAAAGAGTGATTTTCCCTTTGAAACAGAAAACAAAAAAAAATAACAAATTTATGCCCTTGTTGAGAAAAAACTACAGTATGCACGATACAACAAACTGTTAAATTTCAAAAGTGTATTGACTTTTAACATTTTATTCATCCTTGATGTTTGTATGTATTTATACAGTAAAATCTTAATTGCTGTATTAGGGCCAAGTGTAATCAATAAAATCAAAAATTACATTCATTAAATGCAATATCAGATTTTTTAGCAAATATTCTAAATCATTCTAAATGATTTGTACTAGTGCTTCAATAACTTAATCATTACTGCTGTTTGTGGTCTTGATTTGTATGTGCTAAGACATGATTGTTATTACGCTGTAACTGTAAACAAAGTCTTCAAACACACTCGAAACAGAAAACTCAACAGAATATTGTAAATACTAGGGATGGGAATTGATAAGATTTTATTGATACCATGACCATTATCGATTCTGCTTATCTGTCCAATTTTGTATCCGTTCGCTCAATAATTCCTGATTAATTTTCTGTGTGGAAAAAAATTAAGCCAACACTGGTTTTCAGCATCAATGCAACTGTTTTATCATCTCTGAGCTTCCTATATCAACAGTCTGTCTGTTATCATCTAAAATGGATGAAATACACTACATGCACTAGGCTTTGTGACGTACTTCCGATTCGAAAAAATACTGCTCGGTCTTTGTTTACTTTAAGCTTGCTAGCTAGCTAGAGAGCTCTTGATAACGTTAATGTTTAGACTGTTTCACTAGAAGTGTGCACAAGACAAATGTTCAGTACAGAACATTTTTTCAAAAACAGGAGAAGAAATACTGTATCCCACTTTGATCGGAATCATCCAAATTTAACAGGATAAGTTTCCATGGTTTTCCGATCTATTCCGACCTGAGAGGACAATGGCTTGTAAACATATGCAGGGATAATTTCACCATCTCCTCTCACACAAAGATCTGCAGCAGACACTTTGCCACTGATCATCTCTTACAGCCAACAACCCTTGATGGACGAAGAAGGCTTGTTAAAGGTAATGTACCGGCGGTTTTTGAATGGAATGGCTGTACTGCTGAAATAGCGAGACTTAATGTGCAGGAGAGAACAGAGCGGCCCGCATCCCGCAAATCCCATGAACATCGGCGATGTTCCACTTTGCAAGCTCTTGTAGACAGCGGGTGTAGAACATCGCCATTGTTAAACTGGAAACAATCGAGCAGTAATAAATAGAAAGCATATGTGATAGTGCAAAAAGCGAATGAGAGAATATTTTTACAGCAGTTGTTTTTCATTTAGGGTTTCTTAGTCGAAGAAAAAAATCTACTAAACCTGCCTGAGAGGCACTAATTTTATTGTAACATAGGATATTTACCCTTGGTAACTGACAAGCTGCTCAGTTGGGAAGCTGTGGCACCCGTACAAAGAGTGTCAAATGTACGGCATTCCTGCAATTTAAGCCAATGTTGCATATAAAGATGTTTTAGCATATTGCTGGTGTTTTTACCCTTACTTGAAATGACCATTTTACAGACATTACAGTGTTTCCCACATTTTGAGAATTCACTTGTGGTGGTGGGTGGCGTAGCGTGTGACTGATGTGCATGCAGAGATTCATGCAGTTCAGTGGGGGAGAGTGTAACCCAGGTTATTTTCTGTAGAAAGAATTTACAGATGTCCACTTTACAACTCATATGCAGACTATCGGTAGACGCTAAAATTTTTCTGACGCCTCACGTGCAGGCTATTGGTACACACTAGCTAGGCGGCTGCACACACAGTAGCCTTCAGTCCCCACTCAGTTACAACAGCAACGGTGTGACAAAAAATTAGTCGATTTGAAAATAGGGCTCACCCGATATATCACTTAGCTTATTTTATCAGCCGATGTTTGCCTATCACAGATAAAGTACATTTGTATCGACATATACTGTACGATGTCTGATATGCACTGATATGAAAGCTTTCTTTTTACAGAACAAAATGCGAACAACTATATTCTTTTTTTTATCTCAAAATAATTAATTGTTCCCAGAATGGATTTCATCATTAACGTCTACATCTCATATGTGAGTTTTAATTAACAGGTTTGATCAATGTTATATTACATTTACAATAATACAACTGCAATGACATGCAACACACCCGCAGACACAATTAGAGAGATGGATAGAAATTATACATAAACAGAATAAATATAACTGTACTTTCTTGATTACAGCATACTTCAGAGGGCATCACAGTCACCTTGTATTAAAGGAGTAGTTCACATTTTGGAAAATAAACTTATTTGTGTTCTTTCCAAGAGTGAGATGAGAAGATTGATATGAATCTCATGTGTTCAGTACAGCGCTGGAGTCAGGACGTGTTTAGCCCATCTTAGCATAGACTAGCAAGACTGGAGGCAGCTACCATGGCGGTTTAAAAATACACATAAAAAGAAGTCTAAAGCTCACCTATTAACAAATTCTATCTAATTTTTTATTTCTGTGTGTGTACACTTTAAGCAAATAGGATTTGTGTTAATTGGAGTGTTTGAGAGGGATAGATATTTGAATTTTTGAAATTTGATCAGAGCCAGGCAACCATTTCCCTTTGCTTCCATTCTTTATGCTAAGCTAGGCTAACCCCATACTTACTCCTTTTCCAGACTTAATACACAGACAGTATGAGACAGTGAGTTCATGTTAGAGACATGAAATCGGCCATTACCATGTGGTAGAGAATTCGAGAGAGTAGGACCATAATGATTGAAGGCCCCATGAGCTGATTTAGAATTTTTTCTAGGTATAGTGAAAACACGTGCTTGACGATCTAAGTGGTCTATCCTGTATGTACTCAGTGAGCATGTCACCAACATAGGGAGGACCCAAGTCATTCATAAACAATAAACAATAAAAATAATTTTAAAATTAATTTTTTTTTAAAATTCTATTTATTTATTTCACATTCTTGTTTCATTATGACAGGGAGAGTGGAGCCAGACACGAAAGGCATGGGACAGAGAGAGGAGATGACATGCAGCAAAGGGGCCGGGCCAGATTTTAACCAGGGGCACTGCGGTATGGACTCAGCCTTATTGCATGGTAGGCACTTAACCAGGTGAGGTTCTGATGCACCCCAACAATTCTTTGTTTTACTGGGAGCCATTGAAGAGACAAGGAGACTTTGTCTACTTTTTATCTGGTTTACGGTTGCTTTGATTACACACATTCCACTTGACATCAAGTGTCACATAAGGTGGATGTAAAAATAAGCACTGATCAAGCCAAACAAAAAAACAAAGACAAAAAATCAATATGCCATTGTTCTACATGACAGAATCAGACTTTTACATCTGTGTGATCTTTGGCTGCCTACTGTACAGCTGCCTCTCCAACTGCCGAGAAGAGGAAGGGTCTACCAGGAAACCCTCTCTGAGAAGTAAAGAGAAATACTGAGGGGGTGGGGGGATTAAAGGGCAGAGAAGTGATGAAGATAAAGGGATAAAGAGACAACAGACAAGCAAAGCAAAAGAAAAACAAGGGAAAACAGATATGGAAAGATGGTGGGGTGGGTCTTTTTGTTGGAGAGAGAGCACAAATAGAGAAGAGGGGGGTACGCCACTCACAACTTGGCTTTGCATCTGTTATCTCCGCCCCCTGTCACCAGGCTTAAAATAAAAATAAAAATAAAGTGAGATGGTGGCAGCAGCATTGCAGTGATAGCACTGTGGAGCATGGAGGGGGGATGTAAAGGAGATAGCTGGTTAAATATAACTCACTGCATCGCTGGCAGCAGCAAAGAAAAGGGGTATTTTCAAGAGGCAGGGCATCACTGGAGCCCTCAATGCTAAGATAACATCCATGTTAAGAGTGTGTGTGCGTGTGCGCGCAAAAGACATATCCATAATTACTCTACTGATCGAACAAACGCACGCACAAGTATGCAAGGCCAGACATACACGGTTACCCCTTAGCCACTGATGGAGAAGAAAACACACACACACACACACACACACAAAAGGAGCAGAGCCAAAAAAAGATGTACTCACTCACATCTATGTATCTCTCTGCCTCGCCAAAGGAAGTATCAGCCCCCTCCCCTCCCCCCAAACGCGAAAAGTCACAACGGGATTTCGGATGGGAAAAATGTGCTTTCCTCAGATGATGGTCAGATAGAGGGGGAGTACAGCCAAATGTCAAAGATGATAAATGGAAGGGTGCAGAGACAAGATCACACACACACACACACACACACACACACACACACACACACAGACAAGCGGGCACAAAGAGACATACTCTCTTCCTCACTTGTACTCATAAAAGTACACATGCAAATATGCGTGAACACACCAGGGCTGCAACTGCCACTTCCATATTTGATGAATCTATCAAAGATGACATACAGTATTCAAATAATCTGTAATCAAGTGAGAACACTTTTGAAAAAAATTACCTTTCTTTACAAATTGAAATGTCTTTGTCCTTTTTTGACCAATGTACAAAAGTTCAATTCAGTTTGATGTCTGATTTAAGTTTTTGAAAAGGGTTCACATTTCTTGACTTTTCAAACTTACTGTATATCAGTGTTTACCACAAATAGACTGTACTTGGGGGCTGCCCAGGTATATTAATAGCCGCCAAAGTATATATGGTGAATTATTTCAGCATTTTTTTATTTTTATTTTTTTATCCATCCAAGTGAACAACTCCATTAGCGATCGATCAACTAGTGGACAGTCTCCCCCCGCTCTACCCTTTCTGTTCATTCTGCCATCATGAGAAGGGTCTACTGACACTCGCACAATTGCAGAGAAACGCAAAGAGAGAATGTTGTTCTTTGGTATTAGGTTAAAAGACATGGACATGGTGGATATTTTACAATGACAGGTAAAGCCCCCTTTAACTCATTTACCTTGATTTATAGTTAGACTAAAACCAAAGTTATTTTTTGTAAAGTGTGGCTTATCCAGCAGGACAAAGTGTGGGTTATTTACAAATATTCTGGAAGAGTTTGACTCGTGTTAATAAAAATTTTTTTCAGAATTCTCACAAGTCGTAATGTAAAATACAGGCCTGAATACATCCTTCCGTGGCTCAAAATATAAGTGCTCGAAGCCTTAGAATTAAGCAGGGATATGGTCATTAATTTCAGAATTCAACCACATCCAACAGAGAGCGGTAAGAGTGCTTTTACTTATTACAGTAATAAAATTTATCATTCTCTCCTGTCCATTTGTTGATTGTTACCATATTCCCTCCAACAAGTAAAATTTCAATAAGCAGTAACCAGGTACTAAAGAGGCCAGCACCACCACACAAAATGCCCTTTGTTTTAATATGTTGAGTACACACATGTATGTGGTATGTAATGTATTTCCAACTGTCAGCAGGTTACAGAAGTGATATTATAAATGGCTGATTCATGCTTTGCTGCTTTTGAAAGTAACTTTACCACCTGCTATGAAAACAATCTTTGGACCAGGGCAATAATTCATTGGAGAGGTTTATTTGCAGCAATTATAATGACAGGCTACTAAAAAAGACAAGCTGTCACTGTGAGCAGGTGTTTATTAGAATTTTTTGCAAGCATTCGATTTGAGACAAGTATGGTCAAATTTATACAAACAGCTTTCTTTGTTTGTTTTACCCGTTAAATACAAATCACAAGCACTTGACATGAAAGACAAGCAATACTCCAAAACACAAAACCTTCCAGGAAGATTAGTTTCTGTTTCTTTATGCTTGGAAAATCAACTTGTAGTGACCTGAAATTTGGTAATCACTAGGGCTTCAACATAATGATTATTTTCATTATCTATTAATCTATTTATTATTTTTTCCCCAATGAGAACCTCATAAGTCTATGAAATGTCAAAACAAGGCCCTGTACAGTTTCCGATTAAAATTTCTCAGAGTCTAGTAATATCTTCATATTGCTCTACAATGATATTAAACAGAGGAAAGCAGGAACCGGATGTTTTAAAAGATAAAAGCATTATCAAAATTATTGTTGAATAATTTTCTGTTGATCAATTAATTGATTCATTAATAATTTCTGCTCTAAATCATCATAGTGAACATTTCAAACAACTTTGTTTCTAGTCAAACTTGTTATTGCCGCAGTTACAAGGAGCCATTTTGAAATCTCTTCATCCAGGTACATTTTTTTTTTTTGCTGTTTGTTAAAGTTTACATTTCTGACTATGCAGCTGCTAAATGTGACGCTTTTGAGCAACTGACTTTGAATCATCAAAATAAGAACATCCTTGAATGCACCATTGGGGAAAGCAAGGACACTTTATTTTTTCTTGCCAAAAAGAGTTCAGAAGTCAGGATCTTATTCTGAATCTTGTTGAGGTTAAGTGTCTTGCTCAAAGGCAATTCTGCCACCTAAGGAGTTTGAACCTGCATCTTCCAGTAAAAAGAATAGCTCTCTGTCTATTAGATTAACTCGTGCAACTCGTGGTTGCATATGCAACCATTTTTTGAGAGTGTGCAAGTTATAAATTCACATTGTCACATTCATGCCAGTGCATGATGATCATTGGCTGTTCCAGCAGGAGTACTGCATTAACCATTGTGGTTGAAAGTAGTACTTTTTCTTCTTCACTGGCTAAGTCGGTCTCTCCCTACCTGCACTCTCCCTGCCTACAATTTCAATTTCAATCAGTGCCCATGTGCGGAACAATCCATTTAGACAGAACGGATGGTGAGAGTGCAAGGTGCAGGGAGAGTGAAGGTGTAGGCAGGGAGAGACCGACTGAAGAAAAAGTACTACTTTCAACCACAATGGCTAATGCAGTACCCGTGGTTGATGTGCAAGGGGAATGCTATGCTGTGCCTCTATTGTAGGCAATATGGCCGGTCCATTGCAGGCAACTCTAAGTTTATTACTCAGTCACGGTTTAAACTTGAAACTTTGAAGTTGCACAACAGTAAGAAACACAAAACATGCGGGGACTGATGCATCAAGCAAAACACTGAGCCCCTCCCCACTTCTTTTAGGTGATTAGATGATTGATCGCTTAACGGAGGAGAATAAAAATTAAGGCAACTGTTCATCAGCATTCATGGTCATCGATTAATACCATGCTGTACCAAAAAAAAAAAAAAAAAAAAAAGTGTGCAAAAGTTGGCAGCACCAGTGCCACCAGTGAAAAAGTTAGTCTTGAGCCGTGGACATCCATGATGACGGCATCTTAGTCTGGCCTGTCCTTGCCCTTTCTGGTGTGGTTTATTCTAGGGCTTTAGAGGCCGCAGCCTAGCCTAACGTAGGTTTGTGTTTGTGTGTGTGTGTGTGTGTGTGTGTGTATGTCTCTCTGGTGTGTGTCTGTGTGGATGACTTAAGTGATAATTTTAATATCAGGCCGGTGTGGATTGCTGATAATGTTTTAAGGCAGGGCCTGGTGGACCAAGCTCTGGTAGTACCTATCTGTAATTAGTAACCATTCCCTATCACTGATAAGATAAACTATGCCTGACCTTTTCCATTTGGTCACCATAGCAACCCAACACCCCCACCTCGGCACCACTGCCCTCCCCTTTGTATTATTTTAGTGATTAAACAGCAAATAGTGCAGGAGATGTGAGGAACTGATAGGAGCATGATTAATAATAGTCCTCCACATGGTCCTCTTAGGTATGTGTGCGTGTGTGCATGTGTGTGTCTGAGCTGAGGAGGAGGGGCCTGTCGGTGTCAAACAGTCATTGTGAAAAGGCTTGGCTTGGCTTGGCTTTTTTTTATGAATTATGGTAATTTAAGATGAGCTGAAAGTGAAATAAAAGCATCAGGATGAGAGCGATAAATGTCTCCCTTTTCCAAGAGCCACTTTCTGAGGATAGAAAACATTAACATTACCCTCTCCCATACCAACTCAGCTTTTGTCCATCATGGCCCTCATATTCTGAGGGACTGGGCTGTGGAAGTGCTATCTCTTGATGAATAATGAATGCTGGATTCCAGGGTTACCTCCTCCGCACTCTACAACGCCACGCTGTGGTTTTGGAGTGACAGGCAGTAGGATAACCCTCTTGATCATAGAAACTTGAAATGAGAAACTGAGTGTTGTTCTCAATCGATGTCCATGACAAAAAAAATCACACAGTCATTGTGGAGATAGCGTGAGATACATTCATGTGCGAATATAATCAAACACTGAGTATCAAAATGAACTGATACCAAGGTCGACCAAAGCCACTTTCACATTTAAATCTGGCTCTTTTTAAACGGCTGTCCTATTAACCAATGTTTTTAAGAAAGGGTTCCCATTTTCTTATTATATTATGCATGCATACAAGAACACCCATGCACACAGCTGATGTGATGCACAGTCCTGCTGATGATTTCATATTTTTCAGCTATCCAACGGTGGTGGTAACATGCAAAGAAATGTAGAAATTCACCAACAAAGGCAAGGAGAAAGAAGACTGCAAGCTAGTAAATATGGATGTAAACCATGCAGGTTTGATATTTCTCAAAAATTGGCTTTGCAAATCTTTTATGAGGAAGGAAATGCATTCAATAGGTTTATAAGGCCTCAGTGACTAGTTAGGTTTGTTTGGTAAGAGAAACAGAAAATAAAAAATAACTTCATACTTTATCAACTCTCCCAGTAGTGCTCTCCACTGGATCAGTCAATAAATTCCTCTTTTCCACTGTCCACTGTGCTCAGAGCTCATAGCAAGGCCTTTCCCACTCCTCGGAAGCCTTCTCTGTATCTCCCTCCATTTGCATGCCAGGGAAATGGCGAGTAGGTATGCAAAGTGGGACCAGTTGACTGAAAGGTCAGTGTGGGTTTGCTGAGGCTAGACAGCCAAAAAAAGCTAAGCAGAACCATGGCAAGTATTATCGATCAGATCCCTCAACTGTGTGTGTGTGTGGGGGGGGGGCTTTGGGAAGGCACTCCTTCCATATACTAAAAAGGGAAATCTCCCCCTTTTCCCTCAGTGCTACAGGATATCCTCATGTAGCTCCACAACAAACTATTTATAGATATTATAAGTGTTATCTGTACATTCAGAAGCATGCAAAAATGTGGGCATACTACAACAGAACCTGTCTTGTATATGAACTAATAATAACTTCATTATTACATTATATTATTTTTTAATGTTTTCAAACTAACGCATATCCAACAACGATATGAACTGACAAAAATTTTAAAGACATTGCAATGACAGTAATGAAGATATTAAATCCATGCTCATTTCAGCATACTTAAGGAAAGTACTTAATGTTGTTACACTAAATGTGGCTAGTTTAGAATATTTTGTGCAGCCTTTGAGGGTTTTTAGAACACTGTGTCTGTGTAGTATATGTGAAACAACAAATGCATTTTGTAGGAAATGTAATTTTGACCGTAATTTTGTTGTCTATTAACATAATGAGGATTCCTTGGTTATTTTTAGGCACCCACAGGACTTGGTTAAGTTAAGAGCGATATCATGGTCAACTTTAATACAGAGAAGGTTACCAGTGACCTCAGAGATGTTTATTTACATTTAACCAAAACCATGATCTTTCCCCAAACTTTAACCAAAGTGATTTTACCTCCTGTCGCCTCTGCTGCCGTTGATAAATGTAGTGCATTATTCATCAAAAAAAAAAAACACTGCCTCTGAACGTAATCAATCCAAAGAGTATGTTTCTTAGAAAATGTATTTGCTGTTGCACATTAGTTGCATATCACCATTTTTACAAAGATATTTCCAGGAGACAGGGTTGACGAGAGAGAAAGCACAAACATTACAGGACATGCACTCCAAATCCAAAAAATGCTAAAGATACCAAAGCACATACAAATAGGGAAAACATATTTGCAGCATATCTATATTTGGAGCACGTTTCCAGGTTTAAGGTTTTGTGCTTTCTCTGTAGTATGTGCTTTGTCCATAGAGGCCACTGTAGTGTAGGACCAAGTGAGCACATGGCTAAAATGATCTAAAATAGTTATTTTAAAAAACTTACCAAAAATGTTCCTTAAAGGGACACTGCACTAATTTTACACATAAAGGTTAGCTGACTCGATGTTAGTATTAGCCAGCATTTAAAAACAGTTGTATAATGTCTTCTGTGGCTCTGGAGGAGCTTTGTCAAGTCCGAGAAATAATTCCTGATGATGTCATGGTGATGTAATCACAGTCATCTCAGCTTGGCTTTCAAGACTACACTTTTATATCAGAAAGTCTGCCTTACAAATTAGGGTTGAGGAGTTTGAAATATGTAGGTGTTTACCAGGAAGGCAGGAACTAATGAAAGAGAATTTGCTGCGTTGTATTATGTATGTGTATGTATTATGTATTATGTACTATCTGAATCTGACAAGTCACCCTTTTGGAAGTGAATTATTGAATGCCTGGAATAATGTGTTTTCTTTTAATTGGAAACCTGGTAACCTGGTCTGTAGATTATACAGTTTAGCTAGGATTCTTTTTGTAGAAAAAGATGTTGCTGTCGAATTCATTTTAAATTCATTTTCAAAAAATTTAATTCCAGGCACCTTCATTCTTGTCCAGATAACAAAAACCAAATCCACATTGGTAGTTTTAGTTATTAGTTAAGTTAGTTTGTTTGTTTATTGTAATGTGCGTGAACTGACCCTTTAATTTTATGATGCCATATATTTTATTTTTTTGTGTTTAGTGCAGTGTATACAATTTTGTTTTCTACATTTTGTTTCTCTGGGGATGACCGGATTAGTATGGTTACTATTCCCATAATATTTCTCACATGGGCCTAAGCTCCAGAATAGGGACAAGTCTCCTGACATTGCAGACACTGGGGTTTGGGGGGTTCAGAGGAATGTGCCTACTGAGGAGGATTTATCCAATCAGATGACTGTCAGCGATCCAGAGATATTTTAGATAATAAGTATTCTGGGACATATCTAGAAAATTCTTGCCCCTTACATTGGAACAGATAATGGATGCCATACACCACTGAGTGATGTGGATGGAGGCAAGATCAGATTCACACAAGCAACATACACCACGCACGGACACACACACAAGTTTAAACATACTGCTGCTGGTATACGCACCTCCCAGCAGCACTTTGACGGCAACATGGCTGTGGTATACACACATACACACACACACACACACACACACACACACACACACACACAAACACAAACACACACACACACACACACACACACACACACACACACAAACGGACACACAAACACTGTATGTCCGCATGATTGCTTGAGTAAGCGAATTAGCCTCAGCAATGGCTGAGAAGGCAATAAGTTGGCAGAAAATAGGGATAATCTTTTATCTTTCACCCTCCCAAATGATTTCTTAAAGTCTGTATCACTTCCCTGACAGTTGACGTTCCACTTTTTCCTTTTTCATTATTTATTTATCTATTTTTGCTTTGTGTGAATTCAGCTAAAATACTTCTAAAGCGCTTAATGGCCCTATCGCTGCCTCAGATCTGCTGCCACATGCTGCCGTTTCCCTGCTTTCCCCATTTTTTGAGATATTCTCCAGCCCTACCCCCGAAGAGCCGCCGCTTTATCAAACTGTCTTGACGAGAATGACACGGCCAATTATTGACAAATTATTCCTTCATAGAATTACAGTAAGACAAGGAGAGGAGTGAGAGAGAGAGAGGGGAGAGAGACTGCTGAGTTGACTGTTGGCTTTTTGAGTGGAGCCCACCCCAACGCCCCCCTAACAGGCCTGAGGAGACAGGCGTCTATCTATCAGATTCTATTAAGAGCTCGGCACTTTGGCGAACAAAGCTGCATGCACCCCGCCACGCATTAACTGCTATTATACGCTCATGAACTTTGTCACAATCACAATGGTTCCCCCCATTCTCTCTTTTGCACATTTTTACTCTCCTTTTGTGCAGAACCGCATCACTTTCTCTTTGTGTGCCTGTGAGTATGTGTGTGTGTGTGTGTGTGTGAGTGTCAAAGATTGGATATAGGAGATGATGATATATATACAAAAAAGACTGCTGTCAGAAAAAAAAAAAAATTCAAGGGGAAACTTACAAAACTCCATGCGTTTTTTTCTATCAGCATTTTGCTTCACTTTCATTCATACTGGGTGCTGTCTAGTACAACCACAGTCTTATACCATGTCAAAAACATCAGTTGTTGCATCACCACATCAAGCAATAAATCACCTGTTTCACTTTAAAAGATAAGCCTGGTGATATTCTGTATTTTTCTTATTGTCAACAAATCCAATGAAAAGACCAAAACCAACAATGAAATGATCATACTAACAAGTATTTTTTTTGTGTAAAAAGCCTGATATATCTTGTTTGACATGTCCATTACATGCTTGACACTGTTGCTTTCTTTGAGTAGTCACTGTCACATGTGGTGCACCAATTTTTTGACATGATTCCCTGGAAATTCTGCCAGTTTAACTCAAAAGGTTGAGCTCAGGAGCTGCGCTGAAAAAAAGGATAAGATTTTCACAGGCAGAGAACCTGACCTGTATGACCATTGTTCTTGTGAGGAAATCAACTGAATCTGAGCATATGTTTTCTGAATATACTCATCCATTGCACCCCTGACACTATTTCTTTTACTCTGACGGCTCTTGGGTTTCATGTGCAACCTTGTTGATGGATCTGGTCCTACTGTATATCACACTGTATTTTGAGCCTGTTGCTCAAGATACAGCTACGTGGTTAAGACTGTTGGTCATCAAGCAGCTCCACTGCAGCAGTAGTTTTGTTTTCTAGCAGTTTTTAGGTCAAAGGCTCCTCAAATGCTAGGAGGGGAGATGACTCTTCTTGCCCTTTTTCCACCTCCATCAACTCAAACTGGCAAGCATTCAGTTTGAGTACCACAAGCCAATAGTTCTTGGTTACTTCAAATGTGAACAACTTTAAATAAAAACCTCCCATGCATTTAAAAATAGCATGAGCGTAAAAGATATGGCACACTTGAACTGGCCCACTAATCATTAGTCGACTATCTTATACTTTATCAGTTATTTCTACCATTGCTTTTGTGAACCGCCTCTCTTATCACCTGAATCATAATCAGAGGGACTTTGAGGCCTAATCGTCGGATGGCTACAGGGAGGTGGATGAACTGCAGAAATTGAGAGAACTTTGATATTGATACGACACAGTTAGGCCAGCAGGTAGGTAGGCATTAGAAAGGAATGGAAATGAGGGCAAGTAGCTACATTTTCATCAAAGGGTCAGAAATTTTTTTAGAGAAATGCTGAATTGTTTTAGTAAATAAAGGGGGTACGCAAACCACTGCAATAGAATTGAAGGTATTTGAAGAATACTGTAGGCATTGGACAACTTGTTACACTTTCTGTTGATGTTGGCAATATTTGAAGTTGTCCAAAGATACAGACTAAAAAATACACTTGTGGGGAATCCAATGAACCAATTAATGACACAAATGAGACAAGTTAATGTTTTATTCTATTCCATTGCTACTTCCCACACCCTTTCTTTAGAAATGAAGATTTTTTTGCTACGACAAAGATTAAAGACAAAATGTGAAACATTGAGAGAACTTTCATTTACTTTTTCTGGTCCATTAGCCTTTTCCCTAAATTTTGTTATCCATCTCAGAGCCATTGGTATATCCACTACAAGTAGGGGATTAACAAATTATTGATTTATTCTCCAAAATCACAAAAATAGTGAAAAAAATACCCATTTAAAATTTACTTTATTAAAAAAAAAAAAAAAAAAAATCATGCCAACAATCCAAAACCCATCTATGATTACATTTGAGAAGCTGGAACTAATAAATATTTTGCCTTTTAGCTTGAAAAATGCCTTACATTAAGTAAAGTAATGGATAATCAAATAAGTTCTGATGATCGACTAATCAATTAATCATTTCAGCTCTAACTACAAGTGCATGTTGTGAAGCTTTGTCCAAACCCTCAGACCTTAATCTAAATTCTAATGGAGATCCCAAAGTTTCCAAACAATAGTCAAGCTGAATTTGTGGGAGTTGGATGGTAAAAGGATAGAGATAGAGAAGATCGAGAATATTTTCATTTCATTAAATGGTGATGCCATAAAAACATTAAATCTGATTAGTTTACTTAAGAGCTAAAAAAGTTAAAACATCATAACTGGCAAAAAAGAAGAAAGTGATCCCTGATCCAGGAGCAGAAAAACCGAAGAAAAGAAAAGACTTGGTTTGTGTGTCCAAAAAAAAAAAGAAACACCCATCAGGGCCTGACCCTCCAACCCACGACTGGTTCCAAAAAGACCTCTTGTTCCTCTCTGATTCCCCTCCCCATCACCACTTCTTCCCTTTTCTCCACTTTCCACCTCCAAATACCCCTCATTATCGCTCCACCTTACCAAGTCCACATCATCAGTAACGTGGGTGTGGTTTCTTAACATTCATCATCGCTGAACTCTGAAACTTTATCAGCTCTGGAGAGCGGCGCCACAGCCCCGGCCCTGGCTTTCTCAGTGCTCAGATAGGGCCGATAACACACTGATAGATTACAGCAGATTGTTTTACTTCAGGGGACACTGCTGCTACTGCTAATACTAATACACAGACAAGAAGACTCGCTGGCAGTAGGAAGGTCGAGGGAATGGGACAAAGAGGCACAAAGAGGTAAAGGCAAGAAACTGAGATGAGCTGGAGGAAATTACAGCCGATGTCCAATATGTCCTCATCCTACCTCTGAAATAATTTGTGGAAATATAGGCTCGCAAATTTGAAACGTAATGTTATGTGAGGTTGTATAGCATACAAGTTCAAACTAATTCATGCTAATTTAGTGGTTGATCACAGCTCAGGTCCAGACACACACACACACACACACACACACACACACACACACACACACACACACACACACACACACACACACACACACACACAGGTAATCCGAACTAGCATCAGGGTTGGGGGAAGGTAGTAAGCCAGTTGACCTATGGTCAAAAACAGGGTCAAGTATGAAACAAGAGCCCCCCCCCCAGATACACAGTTTACAGTTTAATAAAATTCCTCTTTCTATAAGAGATCCTAATCTCAGTTGGAATAACCTAATAAAATCTAACCTTAAAAAATAAGAAATATAACCTAATAAAGTGTCTTTCCAAAGACATTAAATTAATTGTTCATTATTCTTTATTTCATTTCATTAATCTTCCTATAGTGTTCTCTCATTTCACTTATGGATTTTTCCAGCCTCTTTCTACATGTGTACTCCATAGTGATAAAAAGAGCGATCCATTACTATAAAATATCAAGCACTGCTCATGCAAATGATCAATAATTTTGAAGTTAAAGCTTCACCAGGTGGGCCCACATGAAAGCAGAAAGTAAGTGTTTAAATTGCGAACAGTCCAACATTTGAGTCAGAGTCAGATGAAACAACTGATACCATTGTCACCTTTGTAGGTCAAGTACAAATAGGAGTCTAGGATGTCTTTAGCCTAGCTTAGCATAAACAATGGAAACAGGGGGAAACTGTTTAATAATCTAGCTATGTTGCTATATTCAGTTTCCCTAGATATTCACCCCTGAAAAACAGTAATGTTGACCACTATAACAGCAAGGCTATGACTATGTAGTGGCAGTCCCTGACACACCGGGAGAGTATCTTGTGGTAGAGCCATTAGCCCAGCTTCAACACACGTACCCACACAGAAACTCTCTGGACAAAAAAACCCACCAACACCAACTAACATCTGGCTTTTGTCTTCAGTGGGAAAGGAAACAACCTGCATTCATTCCCGGGTCAAATGACTCTGAAGTAGTCACAGGTATTTATCAGCTCCAGCTCCAATCGGCAGTGATGGAAACATAGCAACCGGGTGGACACGCTAATTTTGGCCCGTTTTTCAGCACAATGCTATGAAGCATGTTGAAGTACTGGAAGTTGGCGAGTAAATAGCCAGGAACATTTATTGTTTTTTACAGTTTATGGGAACAATGTGTGACTTAGCTCTTTGTATGCAACACTGCACGCATTGAGTTTGAAGTAAAAGATATAAAAAAGTATCCAACGTAACATAGTCTCTCACCTCCATGCTGCCTTCTACTGATTCCTAACCCTGTTTTTCCAGCGTGACACACCAGAAAAGAAAAAAAAAAAACGAAAGGCAAACTCGTCTACTGGCAATAGTAGTCAATTGCCTTTTTGTAGCAGACTTACCAACATTTTAAAAAACCTGTATATACATGCTAATTTTGGTATTAAATGGTATAAAAGGGCCATAAATGTACTCCTGTCAAAGCTCCACCAGAATCCCAGTTTTTCGAGCAGAGAAATACAGAGCTTACACTAAAAACTGCATCCATGAGAGGATGCGCTTGTAGCAACTGCCACTGTACAACTGAATGAATGAGTATACACATGTACACAATGACACACAGAGTCAGTCAGCTAGGAATTCAGAAATATTGTATTGAGCACAGGAGCAATTAGGGATTCAGATGTAAATCAGGGTCAAGTTGCTGACCTGCCTGTTTTCATGTCTTCTGATGTGACGCCACCAGACGGTTCCATGCCACAAAGTAGCCAATCGTGGTACCATTCCTGCTACCATTGTCGACGTTTCACTCTGTCAATGTGGAAGCTCAAACCTGTCCGCTGCTGGTTTACGCCTCTCTATTAGCAACAGATTGAGAACTGAGCTTATCTGGGCCCACCAGAATTCGTGTGTGTCTATGTGTGTGTATTTGTGGAGACAGAGGGTGTACATGTAATGAATTGGTGTCAGGGAGGGCATAAAGAGTTAAATGAGGTCTAATCTGTTAATAGCAAGCAACAGCAAGAACTTGTACACAATGCAAAAACCTTTACATGCACATAAAAAAAACCCCAAAATCATTATGAAAAACACTTGCAGAGCAAAAAAAAGTGGCTCCATGTATTGGTCTTAATTTCAGCTTCAACATTTTATCAGCCAACCCCCATGAATAATCCACACTGTAATTTCTTTCTCTCTCCCCCTTTTGTTCCTGGCATTTTGGTACAGCAAGATAAGGGCTAAAAAACAACAGAAGGGCTCACAGAGTGAAAAAAGACAGATAGATAACATTGATATCAACTCCTACACAACACAGTCATTCTCTTATCTGGGCTTTTTATCACAGTTTTGTTTTTTTCCTTCTATTTTCTTTCTTTCTTTCTTTTTCAGCTTTCCACTCCCCATCCTTTGGGGATTCAAAGGACAAAAAAGGAGCACTGCCCTTAAAACGTAAAGTCAGGTTTTGTCATCAAATTAACCTTGCAACCATGCTCATTTTCTGCATCCTTATTCTGGTTAACGTGTATTTATGCAGCAGCAGGAACGTGCACACTTTTGACAAGATAGAACTGGTCACACACGGTATAAGCAAAGCAGACTGTGGGCTAGAAAAGAAAATATATTTAGATAAGTGATCTAGTGAGGTGGGAGGGGAGCTGGTAGAGTCAGACTGACACACACACACACACACACACACAAACACACAGACACACACACACAATCTTGTCCCAGCCTACACTGCAGCCATATTTCTGAGAAGAGGAAAAACTATTTCACACACAGACTTATCATTGCTCTGTGTCAGACAGAAAAGCCTCTCTGGGTCTAATCTATCAAGGTCAGCTCGTGTGGACTGGACAAACAGCATGTTGTTCCATCCCGCTGCTCCCTGCTGGAGAACATAACATCTGACTGGAGGGGATGACTGACTGACCCAGCTGCTGGATAACTACACCGATCAGCCAAAACATTAAAACCACTGACAGGTGAAGTGAATAACATTGATTATCTCATTACAGTGGCACCTGTCAAGGGCTGGGATATATTAGGCAGCAAGAGAACAGTCAGTTCTTGAAGTTGATGTGTTGGAAGCAAGAAAAATGGGCAAGCATAAGGACCTGAGCAACTTTGACAAGGGCCAAATTGTGATGGATGACTAGATTAGTGCACCTCCAAAATGGCAGATCTTTTGCAGTGTTCCCATTATGCAGTAGTTCTTACATACCAAAAGTGGTCCAAGGAAGGACAACTGGTGAACCAGCGACAGGGTCATTGATGCACGTGAAGAGAAAAGGCTGTGGTGCAATCCCAGAGAAGAGCTACTGTAGCACAAACTGCTGAAAACCTTAATGCTGGCTATGACAGAAAGCTGTCAGAACAAACAGCGCATCACAACTTGCTGCTTATGAGGTTGCGTAGCCACAGACCAGTCAAAGTGCCCATGTTGACTCCTGTCCACCAGCAAAAGCACCTACAATGGGCATGTGAGCGTCCGAACTGGACAATGGAGCAATGAAAGAAAGTGGCCTGGTCTAATGAATCACATTTACTTTTACATTATGTGGACGGCCAGGGGCATGTGCGTCGTTTACCTAGGGAATAGATGGCACCAGGATGCACTATGGGAAGAAGGCAAGCCGGCAGAGAGTGTGATGCTCTGGGCAATGTCCTGGCATTCATGTGGATGCTACTTTAACACGTACCACCTATCGAAACATTGTTGCAGACCAAATACACCCTTTCATAGCAATGGTATTCCCTGATGGCAGTAGCCTCTTTCAGCAGGATAATGCACCCTTCTACACTTCAAACATTGTTCATTAATAGTTTGAAGAACATGACAAAGAGATCAAGGTGTTGACTCGGCTTCCAACTTCCCCATATCTCAGTCCAATGAAGCATGCGTGGGATGTGGTGGAAAAACAAGTCCAATCCATGGGGACCCACCTCGCAGCTTACAGGACTTAAAAGGATCTGACGCTAACGTCTTGGTGCCTGATACCACAGGATACCTTCAGAGGACTCAGAGTCCATGCCTCGACAGATCAGAGTTGTTTTGGCGGAACAAGGGGGACCTATACAATATTAGGCAGGTGGTTTAAATGATGCATCTGATGGGTGTATGTGACAAGCTGAGGAGACTTCTAACGTTATAAAAATAAATGTACAAAAATACTGCTCTATCATGATGAATTGATCTGAGGTTGAAAAACTTTTTGTTATTATTTAAAAATCAATGTTTCTTTTAGTTGAAATGCCAGTACAGTCTGGTTGGTGCTCACCTGTGTTGTCATGTTTCTGTTCCTGTTCAGCTTCCATCCCTCATTTAGCAGCGACCAAATACAGAGCCTGTTGTTTTACTGGATTATGTTTTAGTGTGTGTTTTATTACAGACAGATGTAGATGGTTTCAGTTTAATTACTTTTATTAACATTTGCTGTTTGGCAGCATCGAAAATGGTAAAATTAACTAAAATCAAATTGGATTATGGGCAAAATATGAGATTTATGATTCATTAAATCTTTTTGGACTGGTCTCCCTGCATCGGAGATTTTTGACATCAATGGGACATGAATAAAGTTTTTTTTTTTGTTTAAATTACATCCTTCACTCCTATTAATTACTGACATGCTGATAGACTTACACTGTCAATACACCTGTGGATTTAAGTCTTGGCCTGGTTAGGGTACCTGGGTCCCAAAAACATTGGTAAAGCAGATGGGAGACATTGTCCTCTTAGGTTTGTTTAATATGTAAAATGTGAGTAGATCAGAACAGAAACAATACTACTATTGCTACTGCTGCTATGACTGTCTTGGGTATCGTTTTTTATGTGAAGAATTTATCTTGAAATTTCACAGAAACATTGCAGCAATAATTGATTTGATTTTATTCTGCAATTGATTAAACATTAAGCATGTTATTTTTAATTATCTCAATGTGAACTATAGTATGTATAAACATTTCCCCCCAACATAGTAGAAACCTAATCCAAATTTACCTTAATCGCTTCCATTGCAATATGTCACAACTCACATCCAACAACTTGAATGGAAACCCAGCTAATGACAGACAGCAGGCACCATCATAACCACCATCCTGATCAAGAATGAGGAGTGATAGTGAAGACTGGGAATATCTCCTCATGGAAAGGAGGGAGGAAGAAGTGAGACAAGGAGGAAAGAGGAGGACAGAAGTTCAGTTGGACAGACAGAGAGCTGGAGAGCAAAAGATAAGAGAGAGGAGGCAGATAGAGGTTGGTGGTGGTGGTGGCAGGCGGGGGGGTGAAAAGCACATGGGTTAGAGGATTTGGAAGCAGGGAGCATATCCATCAGGGATCTTTCCTGGTATCAAACTGGAGCAATCAGTGATAAAAAGTCAACCTGGAAACAGCTGTAACTGCAGTGGGAGTTCACTGGGCTGCAAATAGGCCTGTCTGCCCCTACTCTCCATCTCTCCATCTTCGTCTACGCCCCCCACCCCTCCAACCATGCTTGTTGCTTTTATTATGACTCGAAAAGCCAGTAATACATGTTTTCTTATACTCAGGCTGGTACTGATGGACATTCTCCAATGATCTTGTGCCCTGTCCGTTTTCACCCATCTTTATTGACTACAGGATCTACAAATATAATACACTTCCACATCTCGATACTCTTCCTCCAATTGTATGATCACTACAGAATCTTTCAAACCCCCCCCCCCTCCTTTCTTCACTTAATCTCCCTCCTCCTCCAAAAAAAAGCTTCACAAAAGAAAAGAGAAATGAAAAGGAGAGGGTTTTTCTTCTTTCTGCTCCGCCCCACCCTTTTCTAGATAGAGAGAGAGGGAGAGAAAAAGAAGAAGAGGAAGAAAAAAACATAATTTATCTGTGTATTATCAAGAAAGGCAGACACTTTAATCAGTCAGCTATGAAGTCAGTATTTCCATTCTTATCTGTCGCAGGAGTGGAAATGGAGAGGAGATAGCGTTCTGGGAGCCCATCGGTGGGCAGGAATGATAATGGGGGGTGGGGGTGGGGGGCAGGGCTAGGCTATTGGACCGCTGTGTCAGCGCTATCTGCACCCATTATCAACAGCCTTATCAACCCTACCATCAGCCTCGCTGTAATGGGGCCAGTTCAACTTTCCACATTATCATACTGCCAAGACCTGGTTAGCCAAGGCTAGGGGTCTGGCTGGAGACAGGGGGCTGGGGAGGGGGCCTGTAGATGGGTAGAAGAAAAGAGGGGGTGATAGAGAAGTTGAGGCGGAGGGGTACAGTTAGAGGGAGTAGAGGAAAAAAAAAAAAAAGGAGGGACAAGAGGAAAGGGAGAGAAGATTATTTAAAAGAATGACAGTAAGGACAAAATATTATAATAAACTTAAATTTAAAAAAACATTTGTTTTTTGTTATTTAACCTGATATCCCAATGACATTGCGTTGTGCTCTGTTATTATGTCTACACACTGGAGGAGTGTTTAAGATCTGACGTCCTGTCTCTGGGCTTTTAAGTTATATTAGATCAACAAGCCCATAATAAATGATGTTACAAAAGGGCTCCATTAATCTGAAAGATTACATAAAGTTTGTTATATAGATCACTCAAGCTTTATCTGCGTCTCGATCTAGACAGAAGATGAAACATAGTGTCAAGATACTGCACAAATGTGTTTTTCCCAACAGTCTCAACCAAAACATAAAGACAAAATTAAGCAGTGTTGATTTATTTTTAAAAGAGTTTGATAAGGACTTTTCATCACAGATACCAACAATCTTGTTGTAGCCACTGTAATATAGACTTTTTTTAAATCTGACCATTTTATGTTGCAACATTTAAGCCTTCAAATTAATTATTTACAGTTGGAGTTTAATCCTGTGAGGTTGGGCAAGCAACTCAAGTTGAATATAAGTTATATTAAATATATTCAAGGGGTACTCCAGACATTTAATGTGGCAAACTCACAAGAGATTGGTAACATTTCAAGCAGCAGGGGCAGAGATATCCAAATTTTTAGATCCTAGTATGGGCTAAGCTTCAGAAACTCGGGATCCTACATTTCCCATAATGAAACGAATAGCATGTCTTTTTCAGATCCTCCCTTTGTGGTGTTCAAGCCCATAATGAAGAGTCCCAAAACACATTACACAACTGTTTTCACACCCTGAGTAGTACTCCCTATGACTAGTAAACTGTCCTTTCTGTCTAGAAAAGCCAGATAGGAGTTCCCCTTTACTGGGTCTTGTTAAAAATATTACACTGAAATGATATTGTATCAAATATATTAGCACTGGCAGATAACTGTGTGCACATTTCAAGATTATGACTCAAATTTACACCAGAAACATCAAATAATTTTCAAAACAAAAATATATTAGAATCTTAAATACTGCAGTACTACCTAGTATTTTAAATAACATAGAAAACATCTAAAACAATTTGTAAAGCCATTTTTTTTCTTATTTCCTATCTTGTTAATCACTGTGACCCCTTGGGGGTTTTCATCCCCCAAGTTGGGAACCCATGGGCTACTGGTTGTGCGATGCTTGTGTGGTGTTTCACAAGCACAAGCCCTCACTGCTTCAATTGGATCTTAAGCTTTCACAAGCTAAGTGACGAATTGAACATCACATTCAAAATGAAGACAACACAGTCTACACCAACAGTGTTAGAACACTATGGGGTATAATTAAGATAGTAATGATAACCTTTAGCCCTAAGAGTTCTTATATTCACTCCAGTAAAACACATTTGTATATTTACAGTCAGTTCTAGTAGAGAAAGGGAATTTTACCTTAAAATACATTTTTTGTAGTAAATGATTTATATAAAATGCCCCAAATATGATTTATTTTCACCTGTTGAACATACTGTACAGTCTGTGAGCATACTGTTAGACCAAACACACACAAACGCACCTCCCACCCCACTATACACACACACACAGGCGTTTGATTGGCACCTTACTTATCAGTCAGGGAGCCAGAGCACCATGGTTTACACAAGCACAAAGCAATCCAAAGGCCCGGATCACTGCAACACTACTGGCTCACATGACTCATAATGTACACACTGAGACGTGAGAGAGAGAGAGATACTGAGAAGCAGGGAGAGAGAGAAAAAGAGTGGTACATTACTCATTGCTCACCAGCATGGCCCTGATCTACAATACATTCCTAAATTTAATCAAATGTATAAACGGTAAATTTAACATGGGAAACAAGTTATTGAGACTTTTATGATCCTCTGTTGGCAGCCACAGGAACTGCAACAACTGGCTCAGGTGGTTCCATAACTGAGAGCTGATTAAAAAAAAAAAAAGTTGCAGTTTCATGATGCAGAGGAGTACTAAGTAAACCAGAGAGTGTGTTTCAAAAGCCTGAAATTTTTTACCTGCCTAGGTCATCACTGATGTCAGCCACCTGAAGATAAATTATTTTGTGCAATGCTCTGCCACAAAACGGCTTAATGAGAATCCTGATTCCTGAAGGTGTTTCTCCTATCCTTCCCATTTCCTTCCTCTAACCCTCTTCTGCTTCTTAATTCCATCATTGTCTACTTCTCTTCATCTTCTCCTGCACATTACTGACGTGAAAGCCTTGGTACCTTTCCACTTAAAGAAAAATTACAATTTTCTCTGAAATAAGGGGAAACTGACAAAAGTTATTGGCATCCCCTATTCTGTAGTCCATATTTAATAGAGCAAACATACTGCTTTTGATTTTCAATGTAACATTTTTTAGATAATACAACAAATGAAAGTGGTATGCACAAAAATATTGGGACCCTTAACATAATATTTGGTAGCACACCCTTTTGAGGCAATCACTGTAATCAGGCACTTTTTGTTGCTCTTAATGAGAGTTCTGCCCTATTCAGCTCATAGTTTAGCCTGCTCGTGATGAGAAAACTGGTCCAGTTCTCTCAGGTTTAATGAGTGCCTTCTCCAAACTGCAACTTTCAGCTCCTTCCATAGATGTTCAGTTGGATTAAGATCAGGACTCAAAGCAGGCTACTTCACAACGGTTAAATATTTTCTTTTCGTCCATTCTTGGCTGCTTTTATATGTATGTTTTAGGTCATTATCCTGTTGGAGGAGCTATGATCTGCGGCTAAGACAGAGCTCTCTGATGTTGGGCAGTATGTTTCATTCCAGAATACTTTGATAATCTTCTGATTTCATTGTGCCCTGCACAGTTTCAAGGCTCCCTGTGCCAGACGCAGCAAAGCCACACCATAACATAACTTAACCTCCTCCACGTTTCACAGTGGGGATGATGTTCTTTTCTTTGAAAGCTTCATCTTTTCTTCTGTGACCATAGAGCTGATAGGACCAACCAAAAAGCGCTAATTTTGTATCATCTGTCCAAGGGACATTCTCCCAGAAAGCACTGTGGCTTGTTGAAATGCATTAGCAAACTCCAGTCTGGCTTTTTTATGTTTCTCTTTCAAAAGTGGGATCTTCCTGGGTCTTCTTCCATGGAGCCAACTAACATTCAGAAGGCAATGTATGGTTTGACTGGATACTGTTGTACCCTGATCTTGGATGTCAGCGTGTATCTGTTTTGAAGTTCCTTTGGTTCCTTTCCCACTATTCAAACTATCCCTCTATTCAATCTGGAGTCAATTTTTCGCTTTGCGGCAACGTCTAGGGAAGTAGGCTACATTCCCATGGATCTTAAAATTCTTAATAATATTAGCAACTGTGGTCAAAGAGCCATCAAAATGCTTGGAGATGGTCCTATAGCCTTTACCTTGACCATGTTTGGCAATTATTATCTTCCCTTCTTTTCTTTCTCTTGAACATGTTCAGTGTGGCGCACACAACGATACCAAACAGCACAATGAGTGTTTTTGCACTTGATTTGGGGCTGCTTTGCTGCCTCAGGGCCTGGACAGCTCACCATCACTGAGGGACAAATGAATTCCCAAATTTATCAAGGTATCTTACAAGATAATGTCAGGATGGCTGTCTACCAGCTGAAGTTCAGCAGAAGTTGGGTGATGCAACAGGACAATGACCCTAAACATCAAAGTAAATCTATTACAGAATGACTTCTACCTAAGAAAAATCCACCTTTTGGAGTGGCCCAGACAGAGCCCAGACCTTAACCCATTAGAGATGCTGTGGAAAGACCTCAATAGAGCTGTTCATACCAGACATCCTAAGAATATGCCTGAGCTGAAGTAATTCTGTAGGAATGGTCGAAAATTCCTCCTGAATGTTGTGCTGGTCTGATATGCAGCTATCAGAAGCTCTTAATTAAGGTTGCTGCTGTCAAAGGAGGGTTGACGAGTTATTAAAATCCAAAGATTCACTTTCTTTTTCCACCAGCACTGTTAATGTTTAATGGCTGTTTCAACTGTTTGTGTGTTGTAGGCTTAACCACATTGCGTTTGTCTATACTTGTGACTCAGATGAAGATCAGATCAGATTTTATGACCAATTAACACAGAGAACCAGATAATTCCAAACGGTTCAGATACTTTTTCTTGCAACTGTCTGTACATGTGCTATCTGCACTGTGTGTAAGTGTACTGCGAGCTACTGAGAACTACAGTAAAATTCCATGTATATTTCAGGATACTTGGCCAATAAGGCTGATTTTAAATTTGCTTATGATATTTCACCAGTAATTAAATGACAGCTGCAAATAAAACTGTTTATGGACACTGTATTCACTGCATTGAGCCTTTCCTTGAGAACTTAGTGGGCTATTTCACAAATCCCTCATGCATAATGCAAACTCCTCTGTTAATGCCTGTACAGCTGCCACAGCTTGTTGATTAATTGACTGAAAGAAAATTAATCTGCAATTACTTTGATGGATTGATTAATTGTTTCAGTCATTTTTCAAGCAAAAATGCCAAACATTTGCTGGTTTCTGGTTCTGAAATGTGAAGATTTGATGGTTTTCTTTGTCATATGTGATAGTCAGTGAAATATTTTTGGGATTTGGACTGCTGGTGGGACAAAACAAGCATTCTGAAGATGTAAATTTGAGCTCTGGGAAAGTGTAATGGCCATATTTCTCTCATTAAATCGACTAATTAAGGAAATAAAAGGAAGATTACTCGATAATGACAATAATCATTAGTTGCTGCACTAAATGCCTGTATTTCTTCTGAAGGATTTTCAGTGCAAATTTATGGGTTACAAAATCTCCCTAGTTACCAAAATGATTACACTAAAAAGATATTCTTTTAAAAAAAAAAAAGCTAAAAAAAAAAAATTATTATATATATAAATATATATTTATAAGACACAAACACACACACAAACACTAAAGCTTAAAAGATACAGGAGGCTTTTTTCACTTGAAGGCTGACTGCAAAGGGGCGGGTGCACACGGGTTCAAAGGTCAGTGGGAATGAATCTGCGTGTATTTAGCACTTCATGATCTTTTTTAGGAAGACTGGAGTATTTTTCCATCTAGTCAGGTTGCCATGATCTTTGCCCCTACCTTTTAGGTGTTTGTTCAGTTTAATAATGGTGATCTGGGAATTCAAGCTTGGCAGGTACAACCTACAGTTGCAATTATTCTCGCTCAGTCAGGACAAGAGCAGTTGCAAGGTCTGTGTCTGTGTTAGTGTGTATTTGTGCTTGTGGCTGTAAAAGCAGGTCAGGTGGTATTGTTTGCCCAGGTTGCCTAAACACCCTGGAACAGAGCACTCAGCACAGTAGGAGCAAATGGTCTGTTTTACCACTGCCGAGGGTGGGACTGGGGGGGTGGGGGGCTCTTATATGCACAAACATATGCAGTATATCCACACAAACACAATGTCCTTCAATTATCCAGACCAGATCAATTGTCTGACTAGATAGCAGAGCTACATGGTCCACAGCTATCCCATACTACTTCTACAACCAGCAACTACACACACAGCTGCTTTTAACTATACATTTCAAATAACTGACCTCCAATTGGTCTACTTTGATCTGCGTTTCTGCTGTTCTTTCCTTCATTCTTGACATTCTCATGTATTTCTGAAATCATTTAAACTTCACTGACAAATATTGATGAAAATCTTGAATCATGATATTCAAAGCACCATCATACAGTCATGGTTGAAATTATTGGCACCCATGAATTTAAGTACAGAATTTTGATGATCTTTGGGAATGCAGTGATTCAGTTTGTTTATAGGTGACAAAATGAAGCCCATGAGGAAAAGAACACCCTACCTACAGCAAAACATGGTGGAGGTTCTATCACACTGTTGGGCTGCTCCACCACCTCTGGTACTGAAGGCATTGAATGTATCAAAAGAATGATGAAATCAGAAGATTACAAGGCATTTTAGAGTGAAATGTGTTTCCCACTGTCAGAAAACTAGGTTTGAGGCAAAGGTCTTGGGTCTTTCAGCAGGACGACCAAAAACACACTTGGAGCAGCACAGTAGCACAAAAGAACGATTGAAAAGGAAAAGATGGAGTGTTTTAAACTTGCCAGCAATGAGTCCTGGCCCAAATCCCATTGAAAACCTTTGGAGAGAGCTGAAATCTGCCAGTGCAAAAAGAACTCTTGCAAACATAAAAGAGCTTGAAGGCATAGCAATGGAAAAGTGGCAGAAACTACCAGCAGACACGCGCAAGAAGCTTCGAGATGGCGAAATGAAACGTTTAGAGGCTGTCATTGTTGTCAAAGGTTCTGCAACCAAATATTAGTGACGGGTGCCAACAGTTGTGTCTGGGGTACATTTTGTTTTTTTATTTTCTCTGGTTCAGTAACCTTGGATATGTTATTAAATATTTTGATTATACAAAATTGGTTCATTTTCATTTATTTCTGAGGTTATACTAAATTCTGTACTTAAAATTCAGGGGTGCCAATAATTTTAACCAGGACTGTATGTATCCTCAAACCTGTGTTTTCACACATCAATTGGACAGCAGCTTGAGCAGAAGGCATTGATTCTTTGGTTACACAGGTTAAACAACCACCATCTCTAATAGAGCATGTCAGTTGTGATTTAAGTCCTCACAAAGCTCCCTGGGAAGAGCTAGCAGAGTGTTAATTACTGCTAGAGCAAACAGTTTGGATGTAGATTACACTACTGTTGGTCGAGTTAATATTTTCTCTCCTCCTCATCTCTGAAGTCGTCAGCACCAAGGTCAAGGGTGAAACCGTTTACAACAGCGCTGAGTTGGGGAACCATAATTCACCACAAGAATGTCCCCGGGGTCAATAGCAGGAAAGAGTAATAACTCATCCACACACTGAACACAAATGGTGTTTCCTCTGTAACCCTGCCACGTTAATGCATAGAAGCTAACACCTTCAACTTGAGCAGATCCACAAGGTATCTTGATCAAAAACACTGAAAACTGTTCCTTTTATGAGATAATTTTTTAAAGAATTCCAGAAGTCAAGTTCAATAATGTGTAGGTCATATGACCTACACATCATTGAACATGACCCCATGCAGATACAATATTTGCATGCATATGTGGGTATGACTGACTGTAGTCATATGCAGCTCTCACATCAAGCTATCTGATCGTGTGCATGAATCGTTTGCGTCCAATACCCAATCAGTCACCATCTAGCTAGTTTAATATCTGTCAGTAGAATCAACCCAGTGTGAGTCATCCTGCTGATGCTGCTATTTTCCTCTTTTGCTTCCCCTGTATAGTCTTCAGGTTTCACGCCTTAACAGAAAAGAATATTTAAAAAAAAAAAAAAAAAAAAATTTTAAAAATCGCCCCAGAGATAATCATCAATGAACACCAAAATTTCCCAACATGTCTCTGCTATCTTACAGAGAATCTGGAATGAGTAATACATGGTATTAATTTTAATTAAATTAATCAATGACAGTGCTTGTTAGGGAGGAGAGAGGGAGGAGGAGGGGTCTGTCTGAATGAGTGAGAAAAGACTGAGGGAGAAAAGAAATGCATTCACACCTATCATCTAATTATACAACAACATTAATCCCATTAGGGCTGTAACTGATTGCCAGGGTCCGAACCCCGGCTCCTCCTGTCTGGGCCTGTTGTTATTGCAGTGGAGCCTCGGCTCCGGCCTGCTCCAGCGTGATAAGAACTCTAATCACACTTGGCGATCTCTATCTGCACCGGAGATCAGGCCCTGCGGCTTATCGAAAGTTCACATCAAGCTAAAAGCAGAACAAAGAAGGAGAGAAAAAAAAAACAAAAAAAACACACACACACACACACACACAACGGAAAGCCACCAAGGTACTGTGTGAGTCTTCTTGGTGTGTTTTTGTGTGTGGGTCCTTGGAATTTAGAGATGCTTGTGTTTTATTTCTCATTGGCTCACAAAGAATGAATTAATCTCTCAACTGTGCTTCCATATAACAATCACGTGACCCAAGTCCGGTCAGACATGTGATAACAAGACTAGGTCAAAACCTAGTATATGGTTGGTCTGCCCTTTGTCTGTTTGCTTTCCTCCTACTGTCTGTGCTCACATATACAGTAATTTAATATAACCAAATTCCCAATAAAGCTGTTCTCATTTACAAGTTTTTCTGTTTCTGTAACGGAATAAGCATGAAATAGTGACTGAAACACGGCCCATTAAGATTACATGTTAACCACAGTCACTTCCAAGCCATTTACAAGCTGGCAACAGCTGTTCTGTGATTTCGACAATATTTATAAATATATATTTCTCGACAATAAAATGATAACTCAGAGAGAAAGTTAGAAGCTCTTTTACCTCTATGCAGCTGCCCTGAATTGAATGAGATCAGAATGAGGTGTGCCTGTGGAGGGAAAGCCCGACCTTGCGCTCGTGGCACTATACTGGTGACTGTCCTCTATAGAAAGTAGCTGAGGTTTGTCCAAAAAGTAGCTAGATTTGTCAATAGGTGCTTTTGTGAAAGAAAGTTGCTAAAGGGGTCTAAAAAGTTGGTAAATCTAGCGACAAAGAAGCTAAGTTGGCAACAATGCCTGTAAACACTCCCCTGATGATTTATTAGAAGCTGTTTGTACCATTTCATTTTGACAGAGCAACGGTCAATGGGGAAACTCCAACACTCAGTTGGCCAACCAATGGTGCAACTTCATCATTCAGTCAGTTAGCAAAAGACATTTGCGTTTATAGGACCGGCCTCGCTGTTGCAGTCAAGCAAAAAAAACAACACAGCAACACATATCCTTTCAAACAGCTGCAACACACTCAACTGAAACCTATCTCAATTTTAAAAATCTAAAAACACCTCTTCTATAAGCTTTAAAGAAGTGAAACCACTGTTTTCTCAAAGAAAACCAGAGAAGACGGAGAAGAAAAGGAGGAGGACGTGAGTGTGGTGATTTCCTTGTCTGGCCTCTGCAGGCGTCCTGGTTTGGTTTAAGCTGGGGGAGGCAGCCTATTATTCATGCTGACCTATGAGCTCTAGCACTGACGTCATAGAAACCAAGCTTTCTCACCCTCTCTCTCACTCACACTCACACTCACACTCACAGACACACAGGTCCAATCAGCAGTGTGGATCTGTAAGGTGTTATCTATCTACCATCAGCAGGCCTCCTTATCAGCCCTAAACATCTTTCAGAGAGGTAGGGGAGCAGCAGAGCTGGCCAGGCTGCCATTAAAAACACACCACAACACATTCATCTAACAGTTATGTATTCCACACGCTTTTTCACTCTCTTTCTTTCCACTATCTACCTCCACTCCTCTTCTCCTCCCTCTTATCACAGCATTTTTTCCTGGTCTCCTTCTGCTTTTCTCTTCTTTTAATTATCTAGAGATCCACCCCCAGCCAATCGCACACAAAACCACCAACAACAACATGACAACACTGACAAAATGGCATGCAACTGCCAGATGTAATTACAATGTGCCCACCATCCTCCATCTCTCCTCCATCTCTCTTTTGCTTTCTGCGATATCAGCAGGAGCAATCGCCGCCAAGTTTTATCGCGTCTCCTATCTCAACCGCCAAAATATAAGCCCGGGGATCCAGCCTCAGTGGGCTGCCTGCCTGCCAGCCTCCTATCTCCCAATCAAGGAGAAAGGCCTTATCAGGCTGAAAGATCACCAACCGTTGGGGAGGATGACGCACAAAGAGACACAGACAAATATCTATCTGCTACACAAACACCCCCTTCTTCTCCTCTGCTATGGGCCTCCAGAAAGCCCTGGACTTAATCCATTGTTGTGGTGGGAGATCCATGTTGTTGTTGTGTTAATGTACCGTTCTGTTGTTGGGGTGTGGGGGTTGTTGTTGTTGTTGTTGTTGTTGTTGTCGTCCTCAACTGTTGCTTTTCTGCTGGGGGGAAGCTTAACTCCCCTACAGGAGGGCAGGGTGCCAAAACAGGCCACTATGATACCTGAGTTTAGACTAATACCAAAACAATGCTTGCTACTGTACAAAACCTTTGCCTAAATTAAATCGTCTTAAATTGGCAAAATTGTAGTTGAAATCAGGAACCTTTTGATCAAAGAATAAGTCAACAAGATTACAATTTTGACCAGACATTCAATCCCAATGTTCAGTACTTGACAGTTTCTTATATTCAGTGATAGAGACGCATTTTGTTTAATACCCAGCCCTTTTCATTTGTTTACCTTGATTATCTACAGGAGGTTATAGGTTTGTCCAAATTGCAGGAAGCACCCGTAGCCTCCTCTTTTTCACAGGCCACAGCTTTTTCAAACAAATCAAGTTTAAATGAATAAGAACTAACATGTACTTAATTCAAACCCACATTACATAGCCTAATTGTAAAATGCAATGTAAAACTAAAATTTTTCTTTCTATTCACAGCGCCTGCAGTAACTCACTTAAAGGTAGTGATTAACAGTTGATATTATGGCTGAAGCAGGATTCTCTGGGCTGCACAAAGGCAAATGTGCATGGGGGTCAACTGAGACCTTCCTGTAGCTGTTTCTTTTATTCTCGTAGAGATTCTGAGGAAACATTTTTTCCTTCAACCAGATTGCCTGACATGCAGGTTCACATAACACATTGAAATTTCAGTGGTGTGCACATCAGCTCATCTGCAAGTGGTTACTCATAACACCCTTTTTCTGCAGAAGCATAATTTCAGCTTTACTCCAGACAATTGTGTTGCCTTTTTCCACAATTTTTCCATCAATGGTGTCTAATCCAAAATACTTCCTCACATTACTTCTCAGATGTTTGCTGTCATGGCGATCTGTTCAGCACAGCTAAAATAGAATGATTAATATTTTTTAAATAAGAGCATTATTCAAAACTTTACACCTGCTTCATATTAATTGCCTTCCAGAGTTTTTTTTCCAGTGGAAGGCTTTAACTGTGAAGCAGCTTCAGGAAGAGTTGAGTTTGCATTAACAGTAGATTAAAACCAAAACAGACTTAATTACAGCTCCAAACGCACAGCAAAGAAGACTGGATCAAAATAGAATGACTAATTACATTAACTAAACAACCATCACTTCGCTTCATTAGTCTAACTGTACGCTACCAAACTACATCAATGTGTGTTATGAATCATTTTCAAAAAGGAAGTTAGTGGTGTATTGCTGTGATAATGAAACTCAACCTAACAATACTGTGAATTGGCTACAATTTGTCATATCGGTATCAGCAAGCAGCTTGCTGAAAACAACATGGAGGACACACTGCATTAGTAGTAATAGTAGTAGTGGTAGTGGTAGCACCACTAGCCCCCACCTCTGCTGAACCCCCACACACCCCAGCCGAACAAAGTCCTTATCACTCTCACTCTTTCCTATCAAAATGTCTGCCAAATCACAAGACAGTCACGGGGCTGAGAGCCTGGCTGGCCTCAACAGCAGCCGGGACCTGGTGCACAGGGAAGCATGGTGGACCAGAAGCACTGATAGATAAAGACGGCCATGACACCCCTGAGACGCACAAATGTATACAAACTCTCGTACACACTAAGTCAAGTTTATCAGTCACAGGGTCTGGAATACATCTCCAGGCCTCGCTGCTGGCTTACTGTAGGTACCTGCTGGGAGTTCACAGCTGATAGGCCTCTCTGTGGAAACAGATATGAAAAAACAGGAAGTGACAAACTATATAGGCTACTTGCAGTGGCTTACCAGAGAACTTCATCAAGAGAAATCCTTAACAACCCAGAAGATACACTTGATCATGACACATGCCATCAATGAGTTCAGTGGTGCCAGGGATAACTATATGAAAGGAAGTGAGCAGCTAATATTAACTTTAATTATATTCTCTAGTTATGAATGAACACCTCTTTGTCATCTGATTGCAACTAAGATCATTACATTTGTTAGTCCAGGTTAGTTAACCAATACTACTTATTAAAAAGTTTGCAGTAGGGCTTAACAATTTGAGGAAAATAACTGATCACAATTTTTTGGACCAAAACTGCAATTTAATCTGTAAATATTTTCTATAAATTGAACTCTAGATGTGTGGTTGTGGTTTACATCATTTTAAACAAGATACATTTGTACCAACCCTAATCACAAATAAAATAATGCTATTGTTTGTTGCTGAGATACTTAAAGGATTCTTACTTTTCCCCAAACCGGTCGGTCAGACAAAAGTAAATTTCTGAGTAAACTTAAAAAAAACATTAAAACTTCAAAAATTTTGCACGGATTCATTAAGATGTTACGTTACTGTTATACCCAACATTACTCACTAATATTCCATTATCGTGATGTTCAAAAGTGGCATTAATGTATATCTATTACTGTCAACTAAATCTTTGGCCAGTTTTAGTAATAATAAAGTGCATGGTGTGAATGGTGTTTTAATAAATAAAATAAACTAAGTCACATCTGACAATGTTTGATAATGGCCTGACAAACCCCAATGATACTGTTGACAGTTTTGCACTTTAGCTTCTTAAGCTAACATTAATGTTAGTTTCACAGACTGAAAGTACAGAATCCTGGAGGTGTTGATTTAGAGTTTTTAGGGTGACAGTCTTAAACAACAATATCGTGTGTATGAAAATTGTAAATGCAATTACTGCAATTACCTAGAACATTTATGTAGAGGACCTACCACTCTGTATGAGTTTTTGAGTAGCAGAAAAACACAACCAAGCCTACTCTTCATTTTGTTACACAGAGTGCTGTGTCTTCTTCCATGAAACAATCTTTGGGAAAGCAATGATAGCACAAATACCAACATACAGAAGATCATTGTAGTTTGACCAACTCACTGAATTACTGATATAAAAACTTTTTTTAAATGATAATAATTAATTGTTTGCCCTTAGTTTGCAGGTTGGAAAGCCACTTGTGGGCAGCTTAATGACATGATGTAACACTCCCTCTGACCTCTTGCGCTTAACACAAACAATGCTCACAATTGAGGTTTGCATTAGACCATGAGAAAAAAGGTGATCACAATCATTAGATGCATTTTTTTTTTTAAATCAAACATCTGTGACAGTCATGTGTGGAGTAATTCTTTCTTTGGTTTATCTTTTTAACTACCATTAAATGTAAAAGCCAAAGAGAATATACACCTGCTGTCACCAGAACCAAGATTCCTAATCAGGTTTTTTGGTCAGAAATGTCAACTCAACTGTTGACTTAATATCATATATGACTGTAGTTCAAGTAATGTGATACCATACAGCCTAAACTTCCAAATGTAGCTTTTAGACACCGGGTTTCTGGGAACACAATGACAGAATCACTGATGACAAGATATTATTATTTGCTCAATGTGATAACTTAACAAACAAATTTTTCTGCTGATGTCATGGTTTCCATTCCAACTGTGGTTGCCAAATAGATACATCCACACCTTTTCTTTAATCTCTAATCTCCAGTATAACTACATTAAATTTAGACTGAGATTCTTTATCAGCTCAGTATTTCACAGGCCTATCATTTGGTCTCAAAAAGCACAAGGAGCGGTTAATCACAACATAATTAATATACTTTTATATAAACTTTGAACATCAGTCACCAGCGATAAACTTTCACACGTTTAATAAACAGGAAGAACTCGTCAAGCACGACCAGCCAAGCGCCAGACCAAGAAAAAGGCCTTTCAAGCGGCCCTAAGACGCATTATTGAGTTAAAGGGATAGATGAAAAAAAGATCCAATTGTAAGCAGCTATCAGCAGAAGAGATCAACCAGGCGAACTATCTAACGCCCCATCTCTGGAAAAGAGAAGTGAAAAGCCAGAGGGAAAAAATGCAACGGCGGCCTCGGCGCTGGCTCAGAAAGAAAACAAATAAAAAAGATCCAATTTTAATCTTTATCTGAGCTTACATCGGATCGCTGCTTTATCTCTGTTCACATCGGCTTTTTCAGAGAACACTAACGTTTCCACAACAGAATTAAACAGGAAGCCATGGCTACAGTTTTAGCTTCCAATGGACAAAACATTCTTTACAGGGTAATAAACGAAAACTTTTTTATATGCTTGCACAGTATAGATAGTGAGGCTGCCAAAGTGGCGCTTTACAAATTTCGAAAAACAGTCTAAAAAAAAAAAAAAAAGTGTAGACCAAGGCTGCATCGCTCGCTTATTCTGAGAACACGCTGGATCTGAACTCAGATTAACTAGTTAGCTACTTTAAGGTTTAATTTGCTGATATTATCAAGTGCGCAACAAAGTCTTTTGTGTAGTTTGTTTTTAAGACTATATTTTCCCATAAAAACGGTGCCATAAAACTACTGTCGAGAAAGTCAGGTGGTACAGTTAGGTTTCATACTTATAAACTTTATGGTGAACGCACAATTCAACAAAAGCGCCACTCAAAACATGCGGCTTCTTCCCAGAGTGCGCGTGGCACACTGCACACTCAACACCACAACAACAAAACAATATTAACTAATGAACTTGTTTCATCCTTACGCTTTATCTGCCGGGGTTTGCTCTGCTTTCTCCGGGACATGGTGGCTCTTCCCTCTGACCAGGAGCCCACTTGGAAAGATTGACAAAGCGGCAGAGAAGCGGTCTGGTTCTTCTATTTTCTGCTTCTTCCCTCTTTCCCCACCTTTTACTGCTGCGACGCGGCGCTCCGATCAGCGACCGGAGAAATCCGCATGACCATCTGCACTTTGATTCTTCTGCCACGACAGCTAGCTTAGGGCTACCTGTGGCTGAGTCCTGTCTATGATGAGTCCGCTTACTTGTCACTGCCCTCCTTTTCTTTTCAAACGTGCCTTCACCTCACCTTTCTCTCCTTTTTCCTGCTAACGTTATTCCTTCGCCTTGCGTGCCTCCGCCGCACCCGCTACCGCTTGTATCAGCGAGCACAGTTGCTTGTCTTTAAAAAATAATAATACGGATAAATAATAATGGTTATATGGAGGTCAGCGAAGCGACTGCTATTGTTTTCTATCAAGTTTCCTCTTGCCGGTCCGCCCCCTCGTCCGCCTACACCGTCTCTGAACAGGGGAGCCACTTTCAATGGAGCTCGAGCTTTACAGTCAACTCCGCTTACACCTCTTACGTCTGACGTATGACACCGCACTCATCTCTTATTGGTTCACATTTATCCCTTGTAAAGCAAGCATTTTTTTAATCTGGAAAAAACAAACATTAAATATACAATATACATCATATTTCAGCTGCATGATTATAGAATAATTACATATAAATGCATAAAAACATAGATAAATCAAGGATGTCAAATTAAATATTATTATTATTGTTATTAATTTCTTTTTTCCCTTAACGATATATCTGTCCTAACAATCACCATTTTGGCTTGTTAAAAAATAGATAAGAATAGAAAAATAATTGAATGAAGAAAAACGTCACGTAATGTAGTCGTTTGCAAAAATAACTGTTTGCTCCCTTCGGAAAAAAAAAGTTTGGCTTGTTTTGTGTTGTTTTGTGAAAGACCCTGTTCTTCCATATTTTTGGGGGTTTTTTGTATGTTGTTGTAGTTTTTCCATCGTCTACCTCAAATGAAGAGGGATAGCATAGTCTTCTAATGGAAGGCTAAAAAAAATGTTGAGTTCTTGTCAATCATGAAAATCTCAAAACATTGGGCTTTATCCAAACAATGATTTTTCTTATAATTTACCTAAGCAGTGTGTCACCCCAATTAACTTGATATCATATATTAATTCAAAAATACTTATTTTATTAACTGTGTAATACATGGCATTGTTGAGTGATTTCATTGTACTGTTCTTTGATTCTTGTTAAGTGTGATATAGACATGAGATTAGCCAGGATTTCCTTTTGGGTTGATGATGAAAGGCTGCTTTGGTTTCCTGCATGGATGACTCAGATTGAAATTATCACTTACGAAGTACAGTACAATAGCAGTATTAGACTATGATTTATAGTAAAGGTTTAAGGACACACATGTGAATTTGCCTATGATTTCTGAAATTCATAAGTTAAGAATGTTTTAAGTTGGTTTCAGGTTTGTATATCTCCATTACTTTTTAAAACAGATATAACAAATATATCTAATATAACAGATATAACAAAGCACCACTGAATCTAAATTTCCATTGCAGAGTGACAAACTACCAAGAAAGTGAACTATAATTCAGGTAACCGTCAAACACTGGTTCATGCAAAATTCTCATTCAATCCAGGGATTTGAACCAGCAAACCCAGGGTCACACACTTGCTTTTTCAAATATGCTACTACCTTCAACATGAACCGAGAGGAGCTTGAGTTGGCTTTTCACCAACTAAATTCACTGGTGCCACCTAGTGGCCATCGTTCAATTCATGAAAGTACCTCACAAAGATCTTGAAGTGACAAAAAGCAAACCATGTGGTTTATGTTCTGTAGAGGTAAAAAAGTGCAGCAGCATATAGATTTGCCATATTGGCAGGATCAGAATTCAAAGTTTTGGTTTGGACAGAGATTTATCTTAAGAAGCTAAGGCTTAGTTAATGACAACGAAAACTTTGTAGCCTACACACCCATGCACATATAGAGGAGAACCCAACCTAGCAAAGTATTGTACAACTGCAATCCTCCAGAGCAGTTCCAGCGCCCCTTGAAGTGTGTGGAACTCTGGGGTCATGAACAGCATTCTTTCATTTGATCAAAAGAGGTGGAAAGTACTGTCTAACATGTCACTCAAAAATCATCATAGATTGGATTGAGGTCTGTGATGCTCATAGCGTATGATTCACATTTTTCTCATACTCATCAAAACCATTCAGTGAGTCCTTATACCCTGTATGGAAGCATCTGCATTCATTATATTTCTCTACTCATTTATTCAAGTATTTCTCAAATTTGTCACCTTGTTTACTAGTCGCAGCCTGGGTATCACCTGTTCTTTAAAAGCCTTTCCTGTGTTGTTACAGAATATCCACTCTGAATGTAGTACTTCACTTTTTTGTCCCGCAGTAGGTAATACTTTGAAGATTTGTGTGGCTTACTGGAATTCAGTAAACCAAATTCCAGACTATTTGTTTGGATCACTATGTCATTCCCTGATTTCAGCTTGGGTCAATTGGAAATCTTGGTCATTTATTTTTATCTTTACTATTTTCTAGCTGTCAGCTCATGATGACAGACAATGGTCAGAGTGTGTTTTTTTAGCATGTGTATCTTTCAAAATATGATTGCTTTCATGATTTTAGTCACATTGTGCAACATGCAAGTGGAATAGTTATCTGCTGCTTATCCCTGCAAAGAATGACAGATATGAAAAACAAAATGACCTAATTGGTTTTTGAATCACTTCTGTTTTTCAAGGGCAACACAGCAAGAAACATTGTAAGAATATACACTTTGACTTGCGTACGCATGTGAAGTGATGCAGACTACAAAATGGACACCATTTGGAAATTCTAGGTAATTCAACAATTTTTAAGCAACTTTGACAAATAAATGTATTGTTTTGTATCTTGCAGACAGATGATGTAATGGTTAAATTGTTTTACAGTCTAATATGAACAAAGATCACCTGTAACTGCTGCGCTAACAGTTCACTACACAACTTTGTTCATTGGGGCAGGAGCAAGGAATGGTAATGTACTTTAGGCCACTACTATGGTCCACGTGGAAATATTGGTGGATTTCCATAAAATTTGGTTGCATTTATTTTCCCCACAGAATAAATTGTAGAACTATTGCTTGACTTTTTATCTCATCAAAAAATTTATTTCCCCAATATTTCTGTTTATGACCAAATACCTGCAAAACTGTAAACTCTTAGTCTTGTTAATAGAACATCACAAGAAGTATCCCCAAATGCCGCTCTGGTCAGCTCAAATACCACTCTGTGGTTGTCTTTGGTTAAAGTTAACACTAAATATAACCCTAAAACTTTTTAGCAGACTTTTGTTATGGAAGAGATATTGACTTGATTTAGCAGGAAAAGCATGGGTGTAATTACTGACATTGATTAAAGATAGCTGCATTCCATTTAGGTGAGGCAGTTCCAGGGCCTAGTTCTGTTCATGATACCTCACTTAGTGGAATTGAGCAATCATTAATGTTATTAGTTACACCTGTGTTTTACCTGCTGTGACAAGTCAAAATATCTGCTGTGGAAAAATCTACTGATATCCATTGTACAATATTCCTTGGTGGTCCTTCATCAAATCACTGTTCTTGCACGTTGCAGATAAGTTTCCAATTAAGCAGCATCACTACGGAGTAAATCCACCATATAACAGAATGAGGCTGAATATTTACAACATGGCCTTGCTTCTCCCACTTCAAGTTCACAGAGCCCACCATGTTTGTGCTGCCTGATGAAAGACTTTTTCCTCTATTGATTGTAGAAAGCCAAACAGCATTGTCAAACCTGACCTCTGGGTTTGAAGATTGAATTGACTGTCTAGGATATGCTCACTGTTTTGGAAGATTATTGGCAACACCCACACCTTTAACAACTAGAGCTTCTGACATCTGTTTGTGACTAAAATCACTTGCAGTACACTCTGATGGCATCTTAATGTGCAACTTTTTTAAGTGCTATTAGTAGAGGAAGTCCACTTTGATATCAGCATTTATGTCATGTTCAGTTACTTGCTGTATTGTCCATTGCTTGCTAAATTACATTCCCAATCTGAAAGTTGCTAAATGTGACTATTCTAAATCAAGCATCCCCTATCTTGGCAATTAGGTTAGTCATAAAAGTGTTTGATAACAATACATAATACAGCATGCCATTTATATTGTAATCTCCCCACATTTACTGTATAATTCCTCTGAACTTAGGTTGTAATTTTGCCGTATGAATTAGTACATAAGTACATAAAACATAGTACATAAAATACTTACACGTTCCTACTTGTATTTAAATGTAGGTACAGCAGAACAAGTGAAAACAGTTGACAACAATGACATGTGTTACCTCTTAAGTATTTATGGTATAATGTATCTCAGTTGTTATGTAATAGATGAAGCGCAATACAAACAAAAGCTTTCGCCCTTTTCTCATGACAGTTGTGACAATCACTTTTAAAGGTGTGCCTTTGGCAGGCAAGCTACAACCACACCCCATGGATTTATTATGCATATGTCTTCTACTCCATGGTATGGCTTGGAATAAGAACAAAAAAAACAAAAAAAATTTGATTTATTGGTCATTATGAGCATGCAGACATTCAGCTGGTGAACATGTAATGGACATTCTTGTACAATTCAGGATTCCAATGTGGGAACAAGACGAAAAATGGGTCCTTCATTCTTCCAGCACTGCAGGAGCTCATAAGATCACCTCATTTAACATTCAAGTTTGGCTATTTTGATCCACCTTCATATGCAGGTTATTGTGACATTAGATTACTGTATTATGATATTTTTCGTCCACGGATGACAATACAGGCCTTCCATAGCTGTGTACTTGAGAAAGGTAAGTTTGTTTTCTATTACAGCCTGCCCCTTATGAGCTGCTGCTGTGCTGGAAAAATGGTACTTCCTTATGTACCCTATAGGCATGAAATTAAAGGAAACGTACACATCAAATTAACTCAACCTTTAAACTTAATGAGTTCTTTCTCAGTCAATGAAATAGTAACACCGAAATAGTGTTCAATCCAAAGCAATGATAGTCTCTTTAGTAGGAATCTACTAAAATAGATCTTTACATAGAAGAATGTGGATGAGGGTATGTTGGCTGCAATATTCAAGGAGGTCCCGAAGGTTGTGTAGCAGCAGCTGTCAGCTCCTCTCCAGTAGCCACAGGACAACAGCAGCAGTCACTCCTCTTAAGAAATACACCTCAAAGCTAGCAGAAAAATATCTTACGAGTAGGCGATTTGAGACTAATGAGTGCAGAGAGTGGGCAACTTGCTCTCCCAGGCTTATTCAGCCACAGTTACAACCATCTGAGCCTTTTAAGCTCAATAATAAGCAGTGCAGGGCTCTAAGTTTAGTTCACATTACAAACTATAACTCAATGTATCAGTCTTTGACAGTCATGTGTGTTTATTATTTGTGATGTCACCAAGGCACCATTTTGGAGGTAGTTAGCAGTGAACGGTACAGTGAGAATAGCAGCAAATAACTTAGATTACTTCTATATGCTTTGATAGCAGTGAAAGCAGTGAAACTGGAGAAGGAGAAGCAAAGTGAGAGAATACCATACTGAGGCAAACTCAGAAAGGATGCAAGGGACCATTATTTGGATCTATTTACACATTTGATCCATACCACCTGACCACAAAAAATGGACTTCAGACCCTGCATTGCTGCCTTCAACCCCGTACTTGGATATACCAAATATCTTGATTATGGTATAAGTGCATTTACCCTGTGAACAATTCCAAATCTATAAATCCCTTGAAGCCCAGAGACATTTCACCAATGGCAATGGTACAGGATTTGTTTACATTTCGACCTAAGGACTTCAACAACACAAATTTAACAGCAAAAGTAAGATGGCTGTAATCAGGGAAACTTGTGCTTAGCATAGCAGTGCTCACTTCCATTCAATTTTCCTTCCATTAAGCAAGATATTACAAATACATTACAAATTTACACTGTAATGATGATGATGAAGTCATGCTATACTATATGCCTGATTATTGTTTGTTTTGTTTATTCTGTACATGAACACATCACCACGTTAGTACAGGAAGTAAAAATGATCTAATCCTTCCACTATTTCATACAACAAAATTACTTAATTACATCATCATTACGTCATCTCTCAAAGACGATAATAAATGCGGAACATACATTACTCACTTAGAAGCAGTAAAATTATAAAATCTAAAAAAAAAAACATATTCCTTTGGTATTTAGCTGAAGGAATATGATTTTAGCTGAAAAATAAATAAACCATGTGAGTTTACATTCTGAACAGAGGTAATTTTTACAAACTTCTTACCAAAGTCCGCCTAAGATGGTAGATAATTAGCAATTATCTTAACTCGCTATTTGCAATTAGCATACTTTTTAAGATTAATTTGGTTATTAAAACTTTACAATGAGACAGGCAACATTACACATAGTAAACATGAATGCTCACCTAACCTAAGCGGACAACTGGCTCTTACATGCTACCTGTCACAGCTACAGCCTTCTGAGCCTGCCACAAACTGATCCGTCGTAAAGGGGTCGTAGAATAGTACTGTCGTAGCGCTTAAAGAGCGTTGCGTAATGTGACAATATAATAACATAAGATGTCTAAAATTACATGTGGATTACAGTCTAAAATTGGAATCGCTAATTGTACAAGAATGTCCATTCCATACCCATCAACTGAATCTTTTCATGTTCATAATGTTCAATAAAGTGAAAAAAAAAAGTTTCAACTTGTTTCTATCCAAAATCATACCATGAAGTAGAAGACATATGCATAATAAATCCCTGGGGTGTGGGTATAGCTTGCTTGCCAAGTGCACACTTGTAAAAATCACAACTCAACTGCCACGAAAAAAAGGCTAAAGCATTTGTTTTTTATTGCACTTTGTCTATTACGTAACAACTGAGAAATATATTATATCATAAATACTTAAGAGGTACTGCAGGATGTCATTGTTGTCAACTGTTTTTTTTGCTATTTTTACCAGTACTGTACCCCACAGGTACCCAGTACTTACAAAGTACTTACAGTATAATTGGTTTCTCCTTTCCTCTAAAATACTCCATAGGTACCAAGTATTTACACAGTACTTAAAGTATAATTTTTTTCTCCCTTCTTCTAAAATTCCCAATTGTTACTCCCTTGTTCCGATGTACCTACATTTAAGTATCAGTAGGAACCGTTAAGTATTTTATATGTACTGATTCATACAATGAAACTACACTGCAAGTTCAGAGGAATTACTCAGTAAATGTTGGGAAATTAATCGTGGGCTGTATTATGTCATGTTACCTAGTGTTTTCCACTCAATCCTGATCTGAGTCATTTGCTTGCTTTTTCCTTTGCAAGTTATTGCTGTGATTTTTTGTCATAACTTTGGTGCTATTACATCGTCTCTGACTTTAGCAACGCTACAAAGTTAGGCTATGTTTATATTGCCCGCAAAAATGGTGATACACCTTGGATTTCTTGCATCTGACATAGATGTGACAAACAGGTCAAAGAGAGCACAAAATCTTATATTTTCAATCTGTTTTTGGTGGGCCATTTTCATGTGTGGCAACCTGCTAGGAACCATATACAGTATGTCTGCGTGAATTTCATTTTAAGACAGATCAAACTTTTCAGGTCATCCCATTTCTCTGAATGCTGCACTTTTTTCTTTCTGTCTCCCAAGCCCAGCTGACCATCTAGCTTCAATTATTATCAACTAGATTGTGCTTGTGTGCATTGCAGATGGTGATTTGGTTGTGCTCCAAGGTAAGGCTTAGCTACAGAAGTTTACATATGCACGTAGTACGTGGGCTGGTTGTATAAAATGGAGGATTATAACCAAGCATCGAATATTGCTAACTTTTAAATAAACACAGCTGCCAAAATATGAGATAAAAGAAAAAAAAATCAGAACTGGTTATATAGACCTGCAGTGAAAACAAACCTAAGTAATCAACTCTAGGTTTGAACAAAAACAACAAGTGAATGCCAGCGGCAGAGGACCTGGAGCAATGCTGCTTCATCCTGTTAAGCATTCAGTGAGAGATTTCTCAGACATGTTTTCACCATATAACAGGAAAATGTGGCATTGCTGTGGCCCTTCAACTATGAAGCTTATATGTATTGTTTTTTTTCTCTGTGCTCTTCCTAGTGATTTTAAATGGATGTGGTTCAGTTGTAAAAAGGTAATGTCACATATTACTGCTCACCAATCAGGATTTAGCAGCGTTTGAAATGCTGCAAATTAATTACTATAAATCTGAGTTGAAGACATGTACATTTAAGCGTGATTTTGTGACATCACAAGTAGTTTGGAGGCCAATCATGGTCCAATATGTAACTTGATGTGTGATGTGAAAACTTGAAACCTAAACAGCCTACATACACTTAGAATGTTTTTTTTTTAGTGAAGGAGCAAATATCTTGTGTATGAAACAAAAAAGTATTTGCATGTTTATAGAATCTACATTTTCCAACAAGTCCTCCAACCTAAATAATCCAAAAGTTGTTTGCCTCTACCCTCTGGTAAGGTTTAGGGAAAGATCATGGTTTGGATTAAAATAAGTAGGCTACTTTATAACAATCAGCTTAAATCTTAAGATTAGGTACCATCTTCATTCGAGTGCTACTGTGCTCTGGTTAAATGAGGAAATTTGATTTAGGTGCCTTTAAAGCTCTCTTAACAGTGACCAAAGAACGTACTAAATGGAAACTTAAACATATACTAACACCACAATTTATTAAGAAAACAAAACAAACTAGACTGGCAATCAGTAGAGCGCATACCTCCACCAAGGTGAAAATCTCGCATCTATCTTAATGTGTTAAGGGAAAGTGATCATCCTTATAAGGGTGTTAAGGAAAGTGATCAAAAATTCCTGGATCCAGCCCTTTTTAACTGGATCCACAAAAATTTTAATGGGTTCTTCCGAGGCCCATTCCTCATCCCTCCACCTTGTTTTGTGCAAATCAGTTCAGTACTTTTGCATAATCCTGCTGACAAATAAACAGACCAACTAGTATGGCACTCGGTAGAGCGCATACCTCCACCAAAACCAATGTCAAACAACATACAACTAGACTTCAGAGAAAAAAATTCAGATTCATAGTAAATGATCTGGATCTGCCCCAAACTCCAATGTGTTCTTCCCTGGCCAATGCCCTATCCCTCCAACAAGTTTGGTTCAAATCGGTTGATTCCTTTTTGTGTATTACTGCTGAGTACCAACAAACAAACAAACAGAGACAGGTGACAATATAACCTCCTCGGTGGAGGTAATAACCAAAATAAATTCACTGTGCAAGGTTAAACAAACTCAAAAAAACCCTTAAACAACCGATATGTCCAAAGCAGTCCACGATCCTTTTCCTGACAGAAATGTCCAAAAACAAAAATGGAATTTATGTCCTCCCTTAAAAATGCAAAACTAAAATCCACAAATGGCAATGCAATGCAAAGATACAAAGAAGAAAAAGGGCTCAAAAGGAATCAAAGTCACCGGACGCAGAAGTGCGGAATAGTATTCAAGCCTAGAACTGGTCTCCAGTCATGGCTTCAATTGTTGCGGTCCTCCAATCACTGAATTCCTTTATCCTCCACGTGGCTGGAGCTTAACCATAAAAGGTTCTAAATTCCTTCTTCTCATCTCTTTGTAGACAGCCAACTAATTACTAGCATCAGTGTGAACCTGAAAAGGGAGGGATAGGTTGGGTTGCGTGAGGACTGGAGGATTCTCCAGGGCCTGTGGAAACTCTGCAGCCCACTCACATTTTTCCCCATTACACTGCAGCCAGAGGAGCTGCCAAGTCAGCAAAGTGGGTATAAACTTATGATACCAGCCTACAAGCCCGAGGAATCTCTTCAGTGATGGAATGCTCATGGAAGAGGGGTAGTATGTCACTGCTGCTGTTTTATCAGGATCAATCCTCAGTCCTTTCTTTGATATCACATGGCCCAGGAACTTCAGCTGAGACTTGAAGAAACGACACTATTTCCACTTCTTCATGTTCAAGATCAGATTAGTCTGGTGTAGTTTGCTGAAAACCGCATCCAGATCTTTAAGGTGTTACTCATTCCAATACCACAAGTGGTCACATGGACAAATTAGCAGCAAAAGTGAGTGGCTCTCTTAAGACATTCATGATCTACTCCGACCTCCTACCTATGCAGACTTTGTTACTCTATAAAAACGTCACCTGACTTACTACGGCTACTAGAGAGCTTGTCAATTTAATGTAAACATGTTGTTTTGGGCCATTTCCTGAAAAGACTGATGCTGTCTCACATGACTGCTTGATGTCACATAACAATAAAACACAACTATGGGTTGTAATAACTTTCTTATATTTTCAATTGGGGAGAAGGGGTAAATCTAATTTGAGCAGTTTCTGACTTGCAAATTGAACTTATTTTTATGTTTTTTTTATGTGTCTTAAAACATGTCTGGAGGGGATTTGAAGTTTATTTTTAATCGTTGACTTTGTTAAGTTTAGTTAGTTAATTTAGTTAGTTAATTTAATACAAAATACACAAAGATTTTTTTTGTAACTTCATCTGATGAATATTTAGTCATGAATGTTTAATATTATAGAGAAATATTTGAAGTTTTCAGGGCCTTTAAAATACAAATTAGACACAAAAATGACAAATGCAATGCCCTTTGTCATGTCCAGTACAATACTGTTACATACTTTCCCTGTCAAAAAAGATAACTCAGCAGAATTGATGTATGGGAGGAGTATGTACTATCACATTCAATGTTTCAGTCTTCTGTTGGGTTGAAGACCATCATGCCCATGCTTGAAATATATTTGTGGCACTCATTCGCTATCATAAAAGAAAGGGTGTATTATAATCCTATCCTGATATTCAGGACCTTGTTCAAAATCTGCTCCCCGTCTTACTGCAAAAAAAAAAAGTTAAATGACTGTGTCATTAATCTAAAGTGTGTTTATACTGTATATTGGTCTGTTTAAGTTTGTTTTAAAGAAAAAAGTGATCCAGCCAGTCAAAGTCAAAAGTAATCCTTTCATTCAAAGGGCATTTTCAATTCAACCCAAAGGTTTGCATTACATGTGACCTTGTTCAACAAATTGTTTAGAATTGAGTTTTGCTGCCAGTTATGACCACCAGTCCCAATAAAACGTAGCAAAATGGAAGCGGTGGTGCATTGAACACCCTGATGTGTTATGCATGCATGCTGCCTTTTTATACGGCGATTTATACTGTATACACAATGCTACTGATTGATTAACACCTCTGACAAAAACCCACCAAATGAGAGATACGTACATCAAAGTCTGTTGCACACTGTTTCATACCATTTCGAGGAAACATGTCGTTCAACCTAGAAAACGTAGCAAAACGAAGCACATCGTTTGCAGATTTAACGTGCCTCTGGTTTGTGACTGTATTGGGATGGCGACACAGGAAGTAGATGAAGATGATAATATGGATTTTGATGACTTGACTGTGGTATTTAATGGAAGAGGACGCAGTAAAACAAAGGTGAGGCAAGGTGAGGAAGTAAGAGCATCTGCAAGCCAGAGCTATAAAAAAAAGCTTAGAGAAGTTCAGATGTTCAGAATAGTTCAGATGAAGGTAACCGGGTTTTTCACAGGAAGGTCTTGGGGGAGGAATTTAAATAATACTTAAATTCAGGAAGGAAGATGGGCAGGTGAGTTTAAGTCCAATAGCATTGTCTAGGGAGCTGCAAAAGAAGTTAGGAGAGGTGGCTAAAGTTTCCAAGATTCTTCGAGATGGAAATGAAGAAGAGAGAAATGAAGTTTTGAATATTGAAAATATCTACAAAAAATGGTCCAGAATGAAAGTAGAGTGACTTGAGGGCTTTAACAGCCATTCCCATTGATGATGATCTGGAAAAACTTAAACTTATTCCTCTAACCTCGCCATGGAGGCGAGGTTAGAGGAATAAAGGGATCTTTAAAAAAAAAAAAAAAATGGCGAGAGAGTAGAAAGTTTGTCAGTGCTTCTAGAGTTTCATGACTTGCTACTTCGGGATAAAATAAAGATCGGAGGTATGAGTTTTCCAGTCAAGCCTTATGTTCCACCTGTGCTTCAGTGTTAAAGATGCCAGAGGTACGGACATATAGAGAATGGGATCATAAAATCAGCCGAAGTGAGCAAACAAGGTATTGTGGGATTTTAGGACACTAAAACTACAGTAGAGACTGAGTAGTACTAGTAGTGGACGTAGATGTTGCGGTGGTGTTTATATTGTTGAACTTATAAACACAGTGGAATGGTAAATGCTTGCTGTATTACCAACTGCCATAATCGACCAGCTTTTAAAACTTCAGAGAGATGAATGAAGCCAGGGTCTTTATACACTACCGCCCATAACAATTCAGACAGCTGGACAGATGTTTTATTAGAGATACCGCAAATACTATATAGAATTCAAATGATGGGACTTTGTATAACATTCATATAAATACCAGCACATATAGGAGTTAAAAGAAATTATTTATCTGAAAAATGTGCAAAGGAAGTCACAAAAAAGAATCACATTGACATGACAGCATACTTTAGTAAAACAGAAATAAGGATCAAAATTTAAGCTTAAATTGAAAGAAAGATGGCAAACTTGGTGGGAAGAAGAAAGAGCCTAAAGATGGTTTTAGAAAATTCAAAGGAAAGCTGGTATGATGTACAAGGAGAAGCAAAAGAGAGGAGACAGTAATATCCATGCTGTTGCTTGGACATACAGGATTAAAGAGTACATTATTTAAAATATGATCATCAAAATATGAGATAAGATAAGATTGCTATGCCTAATTGCTTAATTATATATATATGTAAGCCAAAGTGAAAAAAAAAAGTAAAAAGAAATGCATGGTAATTGGTTTTAAATGTAACACAAGCTAAGTCTACTGCAGTGACTTTATTTCACAGAGAGCTGCGGGCTTATTAAGGTTTGCGGGCCTTACTAGCCTAAAAATCTGTTGCTCTCATCGCCAACACAATAATTATGATAATATTATGTACTCAGGCAAGGAAATAGGGGAGTACTTTAAAACCAGTTTTTCTATCATGCTTAAAGAAACTTGGGAGTGAGCCTCTCATCTGCTCTGTGTTGATGTCTGCGTTAGACAGAACGTCAATCAGACCAAAACGTCTAGTTCGGCATTCACATTAATAAAATTGTACGTGTTAAGATGACAGAAAATACCCTGTTAACATGTACATTTTGAGTGTCTTAAAGTTATAGTCAGGGATTCTAATCCAGTACACTTTTTGTCAAATTCAGCAAATCTCCTCACGGTCTGCTAGGTGTCATTTTGTGTTTGCACTGAAAAAATAATCTGGTGTTCCTACACAGCCCTTGCTGTGGGAAACAAACAAAATGGCTCGGACGGAGCCACACAACACTATTCCAGCCAATCAGCAACTGGGGGCGTTTGTGGTCGTGCATTGGACAAGGGAAAGAAGAGGGGAGGTTGGTGAAAGGGAGCGACAGACGGTAAATCTCGCACATGCTAACGCACTGAACTCTACAACATAATTGCATTGGCAAGAAAGAGAGATGGCCGAGACACAGACAAAGAGGAAAAAGTCATAAGAACAAAAACTGATCAGGCAAGGTGAAGAGCCATTAACATCGGTGAGCCTTTCCAACAGTGGAGAGACCTCAGAGAGTTAAAAGGCATGAAGACGGATGCGGAGGTTGCACTGTTTCTGATTGACAGGTGGGTAATATTACTTTTCCTATGTTTCGCGAAGCTATTAGGTCAGTATTGTTTTGTCCCGTTTGCTAATGTTTGTGTGAGGTAATCCCAACTGGTAAGTTAGCAAGCAGGTACCAGTGTCACATTTGTGTGTGTAATTTTGAATTTGTTGCTCACGGAAATTCAGTTTACTTTCTACTTTTACTTCTACTATCTTCATTAACACAAATTCAATGGATTTTTTCAAAGCGTCAGTGCTGACCGTCCTGTGGTTGGTTGTGCGGGCCTGGGTACTAGTGATCAAAGCAGTAGCCTTCGTATCTCTGGGTGAACACGTTGTATTCTTGGTCCTGGCGCATTTTCTATTTATCTTTACGTTTAACACCATGCTCAGGTGTTGCTCAGAACATGGGTAGAGCTGTACAGCTTTGTGGAATGTTAGCGTAGTTGGTAAGCTAGCAATACAGAGTTGCAACTAGCTAGATGCTGAATTTGACGGAATTCCATGAAATTTGTTGGCAGAGCATTCGTGGTGAAATTAAGCAGGGAGATACAAAATTGTATCATAAAATAGTCTTGCTGTTCCAAAAAAGATAGTGAGGGATGAAAACTACAAATGCTGACTCATCCACGAGTCTTTGCATCTTCAATGGCTGCCATCTTGAACAGCCTTAAGTTGCAGTTGTTTTCTACTTCAGCTGACTCTGACTGACTTGATGGTCAGTGTGAACAGACGGTGACTGCAGGGATGGAGTATAAAAACACCTCTATCAAGTCACATTTTATTTCCCATAGCGTGAGTGAGCTCACAACAATGGTTGATCTTGAAGCATGCACAGCTGTTCTGCGATTTTTTTTATTTAAAAAATAGGAGTGGTACCCTCAATATGTCGGACATTTTTGCAAAACCTATCTGTGCTATTTACTCAACAAAAAATATATTGTTCTAAAACACTTTCAGGCCAGACACAAGTTTACATTAATCTTTTGTCATACATATGAAATCTAAGTGACGTTTTATGACAACATCTAGGGTGATGGGTTAAGGTGTATGGGGATAAAGTCACACATTGAGTTATTTTGCCATATCCCATATTCAAGAACAGTAAAACATGTAAATTTTCACAACATCTGATGCATGTGCAAAGTTTTGATAGTTCTAGCAATTTAGCCCCTCAAAAATACAATTAATTTGTCCTAAGAGTGCTAATAATAATAGTAATAATGATAATAATGATAATAATAAACATGGCAGTTTTAATAGGGTGCTCGGACCCTAACGACAAAAGTAAATAACAAATGTCTTCTCTTTTATCCGAGCTGGAGAGGTGCACCATGATGTTTTTTTTTCAGGGAGGAAGACAATCATCCCCTCCCGCCAAAGGAAATCGGGACTGTAATTGAACGTGTGCAAATTCTTGATGTGTTGACATCTTTGGCACATGCTTGCACCATGCTATTTGGCCTCAACTGCATACTACATTTGAGCTACCTAAGTGAACTCGAATACACTTTTGATGCAATGCTGAAAATATTAATGGAGACTGAACCAAAGAAAATGACACGCCGGGTGCTCAGTGTGAGTTTCAAGCTGTAAGAATATGATAAATCTGAGACAAGGTTTTGATAACGGCATGTCCTGGTCTAGTTTAATGCTTGTATTTAACCGTTTGACACATTAGTTCAGCCTTGATAAATAATTTCTACAGTCTGGTAACTTAGATAAGATTGTTAGGAGATATTCTCATATAATGGGAGAGGTCTTTATTTACCTCAAAGGAAGAGAGAACAAGACCTTAATTTAAGACAGGCTGTTATTAGATACAGGTCTAAAATTCTAATTTCCCCTGCTTTATAACCATATAAAACAGTATGTATTTGCAAGAAGCCTCCCCTTAGCTGATCTGCTCCCCTTTGGTGTGTTAGTTGGTATGTTAGTCCTGTTTGCTGTCAATGCAGACTTTCAAAGCCCTCCAGCAATTCAGGGATTAGTACTGAATCGCTTAAATTTCCCAGCACGCTTGTATTGTGAAGCATCTGCAGGAAATATAAGTTTAAGGTGAGACACTACAGGCAAAAACATTCTATTTTCCTGCACTGGTCAATTTTGAGATTTTGGGCTATTTTAGACATAACATCCAAAATACACATTTAGGTGTTTATTTTCCTACACTTTGTCTATTTGTGTCTGTAGATTTCAATCACAATGCATATCTTTAAAGGCCATTTTCTCAAAATGTGTTTTTTCCTCATACAATGAGCCAGAAATCTCCACTTCAGGAGCGTTTACACACACTGAACGTTCCAGTTTTATTCTTATCTATTTTCTGAAGGTTTTTACTGAGGGGTTTGTTCATATGTCACTTATGATTAAACAACATTTAATTCCTAAAAACATGGCAAAAACTTATTTTTTGTGGCTCTTGGCAGTATTTTCGGATTTATGGAGTGATAAAATGAGAAATAAAAAACCCCCTTTGTAAAAACCTAAAAGCTTTATCCAATGTTCTGATTTCTGTTCTGGAAATTTGCAAATTAGCACATATTTAATAAGATAATGCCTCATTTGCATATTTAAACATACAATTTCATAGAACTTCTAATACAAAAAATAATTGTCTGGGGGAAGTTTAATGGTGATATCTATTAGTTAAAAATTTTACCCTATTCACCTGTAGTGTTTTGCCTTAAGCCATAGAGTAATTATCATTGTGTCGATGGCATTAATACTGTGGAAATCTACAGTAGATTATGCAGAGCTGACCATGACCACTGTATAGTATGAGGACTTATAAAGTTCTGCTTAGCGAGCCTTTTATGTATTTGGGACCAGCCCTCATTTGCTAATAGACTGAACCGCCATGCAACATTCCATTGTTCAATGGTATTTTTCCTTTTATTGTCATCTTTAGTTTATCATTTAATCTTCCATTTGTTCTATTTAAAAGTGAAGTAATACTCACATATTTATCAATGGATTGTCATGTGTTAACATTTAGGTTTTACAGTTCCGAAGGCTTTTTGTTAATCTGTTTTTTAATCTTGTATTTTATCCCCTAAACATGTTTATTTTGATTTTTATTCTTGTTTTATTTCTTTAAATGTTATAGGTTACTGTTATGTAACCTATGCTGTTGTGTTTATTTATTCTAGGTGCATTTGTTTGCTCTTGTTTTTATGCTTCATTTTATGTATGAAAGGTGCTATATAAGTAAAGTTATTTTTATTATTACTATTTTATTATTATTATCATTTTATTATTACTACCTAACAAATGTTTTAAGTTGTCTGCCACGGTGTTGCTTTGAAAACAGGTAACAAACATATAATGCATTGTGATTTGTTTCATCTTTGTAAAACATTGGATTTAATTTACCCTTGATGGAGTTTATGTGTAAAACATGAAAAGCTGTTGTTTGAGGAGAATGTGTCTTGGGTACCTTATTTATAAGTTAAACTGCATAGGGTTTTTTTTTTAATATAAGTTACCGTTAGCAAAATTAGAGTAATTACTTAGACTATTACATTTTAGATTTTCAAATATTAAAAAAAAGTTGGAATAAAGCAGAAAATTGAATAATGACATAGATGAACTTTTTGGTTTACTTGTAAATAAATTTTTGATTTGATTTAATTGATATTGATTATGGTTAAATCTTTGATTTATACTTAGTAATTTTTTGTAAATTAAGAAACAATGATCAAATAACCTGAAACAAAATTAAAGTAATTTAATGTAATTGTAAACCTTAGGTTGTTCCAAAGTAAAAGCAATTAGATTGTTACAAAGTAGAAAAATAGGTATTGTCTCATTAATGAATTAGACTTTTGGTTTGCGGATATGAAAACGCTGGATTAAGATTTCATTTAAATAAAAAGTTTAAATAAATTCATAAATGTAATATGAGAAAAAGTAATAAAGTTAGGTGTAAAAAATTTGTTAAAAGTAATTTTTTTAATTTGATCCAAAGTATGGACCCTCCACCCACTTATTCCAACACTACTAAATCGTCTCTTCTCTTCTCTTCTCTTCTTTTCTCTGTGAAAGAAAATGTGCATGAAGAATGTCATCCAGCTGTCAAAATATTCTTGGATCACCTCGTAGCTATTCAGGATCATGCAACAGTTTACAAGGTTTACATTTCACAGTAAATGAAATTCATTAAGATTTGTTCTAACTTTTTATTCTCTAAAATCCAATCTTATTCAGTGCCTCTCAGCCTGACCAGAGTTCCTATTTCCGTGAAGTAAGAGAACATTGTGTGTATAATATATTATAGAAAGTATACAAAATATTATATAAATAATTGCTTGCAGCATTGAGCCGTGGTGGTCAAAGAGCAGGATTTTGTAACTTTTGACTCAGCGTCCAGAGTCCTGCTGGATTGGAGGTTAAATCAATGAAGACCGTACTATTTATGCTTAGCTGTAGTTGTGACATAATATGCTTGTTTGTGTTATGTGTGTGTGGGAGTTAGAGGTTGGAAGTGTGTGTGTGTGTGTGTGTGTGTGTGTGTGTGTGTGTGTGTGTGTGTGTGTGTGTGTGTGTGTGTGTGTGTGTGTGTGTGTGTGCGTGTGTGAGTGTGTTGAAGGGGGATGTATTAAAGTGCTGGGATAGGGGCAGAAGGCTATTTCTCTGAAAGTAGACTGTAATTCTTTCTGTCTTTTCTTTGACTCCAGTCAGGATGAGAACAGAGCTGTTCATTGTTTATCTGCTTCCTGTGCTGAAAGATATAGCACAGGCATCACCAGGTAAGAAAATGCTTATTATTACTTCATATTAGGGCAGGACATTTGATGCACTAACCAGTGCAAGCAGATGACAGATGCATATGTTCATTGTTCATTTTAGCAGCCCAAAGAATATTAAGAACAATTTAATAAAAATAAATTATGTAATATGAAGTATTGTCTTTAATTTGTTTACCATTTTTGTTATTGCACCAGAAAAAAAGATGACGCATGATCATATTGATATTTAACTAAAGGAAACCCTGTTCACATGTTTCAGAGGCTACTAATAAGACCCTTGTTGTAGCTGGACCACTTTATGTGAGTTTTTTTTTTTTCAGGGGTTTTGAAAGGGTTTCATAAAACAATAACTTGATTAAAGAATTTTCCAAACCCAACTGCATTGGGGTTTCTTTTTTCTTCATTGGGTTCATGTGTAAAACATGAAAAGCTGCTGTAAGTTGTAAAAAAAGGTTGTTTGAGGAGAATGTGTCTTGGGTACCTTATTTATAAGTTAAACTGCATTTTTTTTTCATTGTTTTTTTTTTATATAAGTTACCTGTAGCAAAATTAGATTAATTTTATTAGTCAGACTATTACATTTTAGATTTTCAAATATTAAAAGAAAAGTTGTAATAAAGCAGAAAAATGAACTGTATTGGCCTGCATAAATGAACTGTTTGGTTTACTTGTAAATAAATTTTTGATTTGATTTAATTGATATTGGTTGTGGTTGAATCTTTGATTTTTACTTAGTCGTTTTTTGTAAATGAAGAAACAATACTCAAATAACCTGACACAAAATTAGAGTAATTTAATTAGTTTAATCCAAGGTAAAAACTGTAGTTAAATGTAATTGTAAACCTTAGGTTGTTCCAAAGTAAAAGCAATTAAAAGCAATCAAAGTAAATATTTGACCTAAGGAATCCCATAGCTACAGTATGGCACAATCTCACTACATACTAATTGTATACATTTTCCATGTTTTTGTTCCCCATTAAGTCTACAAGACATAAATGCAATGTTTTGTAATAACAATAAATGTTGCATATGACATCAGATGAGATCCCACATCATATACATATATATATATATATATATATATATATGTAAAATACAGTATCCCATTTTCTGTAACTGTGAATAGCTAAGCAAGTAAAGATGACCTGATTTCCAAAAGGTATAAAGTTAAAGATCACACATTTCTCTAATATTTTAGGCAAGATTACTTTTTTATTACCATCTTTTACGGTTTCAAAATAATAAAAAAGGAATAGGGCCTGAAACAAAAGTTTGGGCATCCTGCATGGTCGGTACTTAGTAACACCCTCATGGGCAAGTATCAAAGCTTGTAAATGCAATTTTTAGCAACTAAGAGTCTTTCCGTTCTTCATTGAGGGATTTTCGCCTATTCTTCCTTTCAAATTGCTTGTAGTTCTGTGAGATTTTTTTGCTGCCTTGCACCTCTATTTTGAGGTCTATGCATAGATTTTTGATGATATTAAGGTCGGGGGACTGTGAGGGCCATGGCAAAACCTTCATCTTAAGCCTCTTGTGATAGACCATTACGGATTTTGAGGTGTGTTTAGGATCATTATCCTGTTGAAGAAGCCATCCCTCTTTTAGTCTTCAGCTTTTTTACAGACAGTGTGATGTTTGCTGATAGAAATTGCTGATACTTAATTTAATCCATTCTTCCTTCTACCAGTGAAATGTAACACAGGCCCAAAGTATGATCAAACCACCCCCGTTGGAGAAGTGTTCTTTTCAGGAAGTTTTGCACCCTTTGTTCTCCAAACATAGCTCTGCTCATCGTGGCCAAAAAGTTCTATTTTAACTTCATCACTCCACAGGACATGTTTCCAAAATTCATCAGGCTTGTTTAGATGTTCCTTTGCAAACCCCTAATGCTGAATTTTGTGGGGAGGATGCAGGAAATCTGCTAAATCTTCCTGAAGGTCTTTTGCAGTCGAATGGGGGTTTTGATTTGCCTTTCCAGCAATCCTAAAAGCTGTTCTCTCAGAAAGTTTTCTTGGTTTTCCAGACCTCAGCTTGACCTCCACCGTTCCCTTCAACTGCCATTTCCTAACTATATGACGAACTGAGGAAACTGCTACCTGAAAACGCTTTGCTATCTTCTAACAGCCTTCTCCTGCTTTGTGGATATCGATTATTTTACTTTTCAGAGTGCTAGGCAGCTGCTTAGAGGACCCCATGGCTACTGATTTTTGGGACAAAGTTTGAGGAATCAGAGTATTTATAAAGCTTTGAAATTTGCATCATCTGACCTTTCCTAACAATGACTGTGAACAAGCCATAGCCCTAACAAGCTCATTAAGGTCTTAGACCTTGGTAGAAGTTATCTGAGAGTTCAAATCTCTTGGGTTGCCCAAACTTTTGTATGGTGTTCCTTTCCTTTTTTCACTCTAAAATCATAAAAGACAAAAACAAAAAAACAAATCCACTAATGTTGCTTGAAATGTTGAAAGGGATGTGTATTTTTTTAAGTGTATGCCTTTTGGAGATCAGGGAATAAAATATTGTACACATTAATAGCATAATGGTCATATCAAAATCACACAGGCCATCAAAGCTCCCAGGCAGCCATTCTCTTTCATTCATTTCAGTACTGTAACTGTACAAAAAGCATCTCACAGAGGCTCATTAATACGTCTGAATCCACTTTTCATTTCTCAAAGTCATGTTATTGTTGAATGGCAATACAGTGCAGACTTGTCGAATCAATCTGCACTTACATCCACATTATTATATAACAAAAACATAACTTTGACAATAATCACGACAGAAAAGATGTGATGGATTACCTAATTGAGGCAACTTTCAAGTCTCTGTAAGATAACTTTGATGTTTAACACATTAAAAAAATCAAAATAAGGTTTAGCATATCTAAAATGGCTGGCAGTAATGTAACATATACATTAACTATAACCTTGCAAAAACAGACACTGATATTATCTTTTAACACACAAACCGCACACTTGTATCATCAACAGGGAGCGTTGACCTTGTGGTCACTCTGAAAAATGGCCAAATCAGAGGGGAATACGTGACAGTGAAAGGCACAGAGAGAAGGGTGAAGCAATTCCTGGCAATCCCTTTCGCCCGGCCCCCCGTCGGGCCCCTCCGGCTGACTGCTCCCCAGGATACAGAGCCCTGGGAGGGGGAGAGAGACTGCACACACCAGCCCCCTATGTAATACTGGGTAATCCCTGAATTACTAAAGGGCATGACAAGATTTACAATTTTTCTCTCTGGGCAACACACACTTGTTTTCTTTCTATCTCAGGTGTATCCAGGATCCAGAAATAGTTGTGAATCTTTCTAGGACCATGTCAATGCAATACAGCCCACCAGAGCTTTCAGAGGACTGCCTGTATTTGAATGTATACACTCCAGCTGAAGCAACAAAAGGGGACAAACTGCCGGTGGGTTAAGAGACAGCCTATAAATGCACACATTCACCAACTTTGTGAAGGGAGGGAGTAGCTTATGATGCTGTTGTAATGGACTGAATTCTGATGTTTCAGCAGATACCAACTGACAGTCCAGCAACCTTCAGTGCTTTTTCTTCAGCTAATGTTTTAACTGCTCTCAGCACTTAAATTTCAAGTCACAGTTCAACAGTTTTAATTGATTAAACTTTAATTGATTTAATTTCCCTTCAGTTCTTTTCATTTAACTGACACTTCCATTGCCTTCAGTGTTAAATCTCCACTGGCATTTAAAATGTTTTAATTTCTTTGTATTTGTCTGCTTTCAGCCCCAATACCAACTGAAATTTAAAGGGTTTTCACTGCTTACATATTAACTGACACTTCACCATCTTTCAGTGCTTTCTAGTCAACTGACATTTCAACACCTTTCATCTCTTATTCTTTAACTGACAATTCAACTACTTTAATCTATTGCTCGTTAACTGAGACTTCAAAATCTTTCAGCTATTACATTTCAACTGAAATTTCAATTTAGGGCCATACATTTCAACTGTTTACAATGCTTCAACTTTTTGTAGTGATTATGTCATGCTCTATTTACAATGATCATGCAATTACGCCTTAAGTGACTCCAAACAAAATAGTTTTGTAAACAGAAATATTTATCTCACTTTATAATGGGCCTATGTAGTCCGTTGTTAGTGCATCACAATTTAGGTGATGCATTACAATCAGTTGTAACTTTCTGTTTGGAGAAGTCAGTTGTGAATAGCAGGCTCCTGTCTTATGTTCTTTGTCAGGTGATGGTGTGGATCCATGGAGGAGGTCTGGCAATGGGCGCAGCTTCTCAGTATGATGGCGCGCCACTAGCTGCTTATGAAAACATCGTGACAGTTATTATTCAGTATCGCCTTGGCATTCTGGGATTCCTGAGGTAAGGAAGTTTATTGCCGAACAGATTTCTGGCACAGATTTCAAATAAAGAAATAAACTGAAAACATCCACACTATCCCAGTGACTGTTTTCCAGACTTTTCTAAATGAAATTATTCTCAAAGAATCCAAAACAAGTGTCGTGACTTTTCTTGTTCCAAAGCACTGGGGATGAACACGCTCATGGTAACTGGGGTTTCTTGGATCAGCTGGCAGCTCTGAGATGGGTGAAGGAAAATATTGAAGCCTTTGGAGGTGATCCACAAGCCGTCACAGTCGCTGGAGAATCTGCAGGAGGCATCAGTGCCTCCATACTGGTAAAGAAAACTAATCACTGGAAGAAAGAAAAGATGTGAGACACCAGGTTAACCCAAGCAGCATGAGTTGATCGTGAAATTACAGGAACATGATTTCAAACACACATTTACAGATTTTCAATATGTTTAAGTGACCCAAATGTGTGAAGCTCACTGTTAATTATGTCTGTAATTTAGCATGTATCATGTCCATTTATCAAGCAATTTCATACATATCTTTCCTTATGAACAGACTCTGTCTCCACAAGCCAAAGGATTGTTTCAGAGGGCAATTCTTCAAAGTGGAGTAGCGACAATTGGGACCTACACTACAAGCAATCCTTTGGGTTATTCAAAGGTACTGTAATACGTAAACTAAGTAGATTAGCATGAATTCAGAAGATATCTATCAAACACATGCGCATTGTTTTGAATATGTACACTCACTGAGCACTTTATGGGAACACCATATTAATACTAGGTAGGCCTGTGTCCACTACAGCCTCAGATTTCAGTTCTTCTCAATATGGTTTTTCGCTGTTTCAAGCTGTCCGCCTCAAGGTTCGACCTGTGCATTCTGAGATGCTTTTTTGCTCACCACAGTTGTAAAGCGTGGTTATCTGAGTTACCGTAGCATTTCTGTCTCCCCTGATATCTCTCATTAACCAGGTGTTTCCATTTGCAGAACTTTGCTCACTGGATGTTTTTTGTATTTCACACCATTCTGAGTAAACTTGGGAGACTGGCACCAACAATTACGCCATGGTCAAAGTCACTGAGATCAAATTTTTTTCCCATTCTAATGCTAGATGTGAACATTAACTGAAGCTCGTGAACTGTATCTGCAGGATTTTATGCACTGAACTGCTGCAACATGATTGGCTAATTGGATAATTGCATGAATAAGCAGATGTACAGATGTTCCTAATTAAGTGCTCAGTGAATGTATTTGTAGCCGAAGTACTTATTTTTTGGCCACTTGTGGGCAGTGAATTAAGACAAAAGCACAGCCTTCACTTATTATCACCTCATAAGGTGGTGAACATAACAATTAGCAAACACTTTCTTATTTACACATCCAAAAGACAAAGCAAAATTAGAATTCCATTGGGTTGATGGTTTGTGTCCACCTGATTGGGTCTTGTCTACCTGAATGGGGTAGTTCCACTGGGGTCGAGTTTGTGTTCACCTGATGAAAGTTCATTATTTACTTTCCTTTTATTTCTGTTTTGGTCTCCACTAACTCCTCAGATAAACTATCTGGTTCTTCAGTTGCTTATCGCTCCACTTGCTTCATCAGCCAGATGCTAACTTCATCTGACTGCTGGTGCTGAGCAGGTAGTGTATAGTGGGTTTGTCTTTTGTCTTATTAGATGGAAACAGCTGTGTGCTGCTGCTGAAAAGAAAGCTGATGAGAGCGGATTTCTATGAAAGAAAACCAAAATAATAATCCAAAACAGACTAAACAGCTGTATAAAGCTGAGCAACCTGCAGAGTCCGGAGATAATTCTCTGTGGGTTTGTCACGAAGAGCCCCATTTTCATTACGCATAGCCATTTGACCTACTGTTAATATACAAATCAGTCAGTGCAGAAGTAATCTGTAGCTCCTTTTCTCGTATGTACCTTAACCTATGAATATTCCAGTAATTTTTTATGTCAGCGTAATGTTGGAACAGGAGTCGGACTAAATTTGCTTTGGCAGGTTACCAGCTCAGGGGCTTGTATGATTACTGTCACTCTTCCATCAACATTGCTGGGTAAAAAACACAAAAGGTGATGCCATTGTTTGATATTATGGTTTCACTTGAAGCAAGTGAGCCAGTCACAGAGGCTTAAGCTATGACATGTATTGTATATTCAGTCATAAAAACATTGTTTGGTCTCAGGACCTAGACAGTAAGTGCCATGCAAATCAGGCACTGTTCAATCAATCAGAAGCAGAAAGGTAATGTGTAAACAGACTTTGATATTGGTTTCTCCATGTGGGAAACATGTGAATGTTGAGAAATAATAGGAATGTTCTGCTTTCAGTGTTGAAAAGAGGTTATGCCTTTATCAACCTGTACTGACAACCATAAAGCCAAAGATCAATAGGTTTAGCTTATAGCAGCCTGAAACTTTCAAAAATAAATGTAATTTTACATTTTTTTTCAGTTAACAGAAGTAAGCAAGCTAATTAGAGCATAGATGCTAGCAAAGCAAATATGCTAAATATTTGTATAAGAATAATGATTTAATGATTTACTTTTTGGTTTCAGGTGTTCTTGGTGCTTCGAGCACAGAATGAAAATTAGCAGTAATGGAAATTTCAGGTCCCAGCAACTATCAAGTCCCAGTAAATACTGAATATTATAGCTCTTTTGTGCAGTGGTAATAAAGAAGTAAACTTTTATAACAGAGTAAAATAATCTACTAGAGAACTATTGTATCAGGGTACACTTACTTATATATTTGTTATATTCATTAATCTCTCTTTTACCTAGATTGTTGCCAACCTTACTGGATGTTACCGCAGCAGCACAGAGGAACTGGTCCAATGTTTGAGAGGAATAAGTAAAGACGAGTTAGTTGAGGCAACCAAAAAGGTAAATGATCTTGTGAGGATACACAAGCAGATGTTAGAGATGTACATTGCATTCAGACCCCTTCACGTTTTTCACATTTTATGTTGCAGTCAAACTACACTTGATACCCCATCATGAAATGCAAAAACAGAATCTTAGAAATTATTGCAAATTGATTGAAAAGGAAAAACTGAACTATCACATTGACATTAGTATTCGGACCATTTACTCGGTACTTAGTTGAAACACCATTGGCAGTGATTATAGCCTAGTGTCTTCTTGGGTATGGCGTTACAAACTTTTCACAACTGGATTTGCATTGATTTTTTGCACATCTTCTCAAACTGTGTCAGGTCGGATGGGGACAGGTGGACAGCTATTTTCAGGTCTCTCCTGAGACGTTCAATTGGGTTCAAGTCAGGGCTTTGGCTGGGCCACTCAAGGGCATTCCCAGAGTTGTCCCTAAACCACTCCTGCGTTGTCTTGGCTGTGTGCTTAGGGTCACTGTCCTGTTGGAAAGTGAACCTTCAGCCCAGTTTGAGGTCCTGAGCACTCTCAACCAAGTTTTCATTAAGGATATCCCTGTGGTTTACTTTGTTCAGCTGTTCCATGCCACTTAAAAACACACAAAAAGCATGATGCTGCTACCACCATGCTTCACCATTCGGAAGGTATGAGGCAGGTGATGAGCGGTGCCTGGTTTCCTCCAAACATGATGCTTAGAAATTAGGCCAAACAGTTCAATCTGGGTTTCATCAGACCAGAGAGTCTTGTTTCTCATTGAGTGGGAGTCCTTTAGGAACTTTTTTGAAAACGCCAAGCGGGCTTTCATGTGTCTTTCACTGAGGAGAGGTTACCATCTGGCAACTCTGCCATAAGCCCAAATTGGTGGAGTGTTGCAGTGATGGTTGTCCTTCTGGAGCTTTCTCCAATCTCCACACAGGATCTCTGGAGCTCAGTCAGAGTGACCATCAGGTTCTTAGTCATCTTTATTATGCCCTTTCTACTCCAATTGCTCAGTTTGGCCAAGCGGCCAGCTCTAGGAAGAGTCCTGGTTGTTACAAACTTCTTCCATGTAAGAATTATGGAGCCTACTGTGCTCTTTGGAACCTTCAATGTAGCAGAAATGTTTCTGTAGCCTTCTCCAGATCTGTGCCTCGACATAATCCTGTCTCTGAACTCTGCAGGCAGTTCCTTCAACCTCATGACTTGGTTTTTGCTTTGATATGCATTGTCAGCTATGAGACCTTATATATACAAGCGTGTGCCTTTCCAAATCATGTTCAATCAATTGAATTTGACCACAGGTGGACTCCAATCAAGGTTTAGAAACATCTGAAAGATGATCAAGAGAAATGGGAGGCACCTGAGCTAAATTTCAAGTGTCATAGCAAAATGAAATGTGATATTTCAGTTTTTCCTTTGTAAAAATTTGCAAAAAATTCAAAAATTCTGTTTTTGCTTTGTCATAATGGGGTTTTGAGTGTAGATTGATGAGGTAAAAAAAAATTCAACCTATTGAGTGCAAGGCTGCAACATACTAAAATGTGAAAAAAGTGAAGGGTCTGAATACTTAACTTGAATCGATGGTACTTAGCTTTAATTTGATTTAATTTAATTTGTGTGTGTTTCCAGATGGAGGAACACTTGATTAACCTTATACCAACAAGACTAGGTCAAAACCTAGTATATGGCTGTATCGTGTATGGTCAATATGCAAAATTGAGGACATAGTTGAAAACTCTTGTGGAACCGCAGCAAACATCTACTTCCAATGGAAAGTAGTCACAGCCTGCTCTAAAAGTCGTTAAATGTTGCTAGATGATGTAATACTCTAATTAACATATTCATGATGCCATCAAGTAATATTTGCATTCTGCTTAGTGTTAGTTCTTTATTTGTTTGCTCACATTTACAGTAATTTAATACAGCCGAAAATTCCCAATAAAGCAGTTCTCATTTAAATGTTTTCTGTTTCAGTTGCCAGACAACGGAACAGGTATGAAATAGTCACTGAAATACAGCCCATTAAGACTACATGTTAACCAGCACTTCCAAGCCATTTCCAAGCTGCGGCTCTGTACTGCTCAAATCCTGATTTTATAGCTACAGCATCATCTGACAATATCACCATACACATAAGTTAAAGACAACGGCAATGCTGTGATTTTGGCTAAATTTATTTGTAAAATGATCACTCACAGAGAAAGTTAGAAGGTCATTCACGTGTATTTCAGCTGCCATGTTGTCAAATGAATGAGACGCAGAGAGCTGTGCCTGTGGAGGGAAAGCCCTACCTCGTGCTCTTGAGCAATACTGGCAACTCTCTTCTACCACATCCCAAAGGTGATCTATTGGATTCAGATCTGGTGATTGGGGAGTCCATTTAAGTAAGCTGAGCTCATTGTCATGTTCACAAAACCAGTTCGAGACGACTTTTGTTCTGTGACATGGTGCATTATCATGCTTGAAGTAGCCATTAGAAGATGATTAAATTGTGGCCATTAATGGATGCACAAGGTCAGCAACAATACTGTGGCATTCAAATGATGATTGATTGGTATATATATTGGTATTATATACAGTTGAGTACCTTGGCCCAAAGTGTGCCAAGAAAATATTCCCCACACTATTACACCATCAGCACCACAAGCCTGCACTGTTGACACAAGGCATTTTATCCCCATTCTGATGCTTGATGCTTTTATGCATTGCATTGCTGCCAGATGATTCGCTGATTGGAAGATTGCATGAATAAGCAGGTGTATCGGTGTTCCTAATAAAGTGCTCAATGAGTGTAGTTTGGTTTCCCTTCATCCACTTGGCCAAAGTTCCACTGATGTTCTGTCTTGTGTTTAGATGAAAATTTACCTGGGAGCTGTGGTGGATAGCATGTTTCTAACTGATACAGCAGAGGAGCTTCTCAAGAGGAAAGAAGTGCTAAAGGTGCCAGTGATAATGGGAATAACCAACCATGAGTTTGGATGGATCCTGCCTCAGGTCACACAGATCTCAATGCTTTCATTCCAAACATTCAGACATAATGTACTTTACCCAGCCTCTGTGACAGTTTTGCTAATCTTAATATTTATGTCAATGTCACTCAATTTTTTTTTTATTTACCCTTTTCTGAAAGGAACTTTAGTAGGTTTTTTTTTATTTTTAAGGATGTACTTCATCTTGAACTAACTGTGAAGTATTGTCTCACGCTGATCACAGAGCTTTGCCCCTCCTGGCTGGGAGAACGGTATGAGCAGAGAGTCTGTGCTGGCAGTGGTGAACATGTTCAATCCTGCAGGGGTGAGCTCCATCATAGCTGTTGCTGCTTGTTGATATAATAATCATCCCCTTTGCAAGTTTGCAAGGGGGATGAATAGATACAAACATAGATACAAACAATTCATTCACACACAAAAAACTAAAACTGTCTAAAAACTGTCCAAAAATTAAAAAAAAAGAAAAATTATTAATTTAAGAAAAAGGTTTAAATACACAAGGGTTAATGGTAATGGCCAAACATTGCTGAATATCACTGTTACTGCAAATCAAAAGTATTTCAAACAGTGCAAAAACTGCCCTTTTGCTTTGGCTGGTCTTCTAGATTTTTAATGCAAGCAGTAAAGCATTCATGATGGCATTAGCTCAAAGATCTAATCCAGACATTTTCCAAGACACAAAAAAATACTCTTTCTGGAATTAATTTGTGTCCGATATGGGTTTCCAGAAAACAAAAGTTCAGTAACCAAGTTGAGAATTCTTCTCATTCCCCCTCAGTGAACAATCCAGAATCTATGAATATACAATTATTATTATGATTATGATTATTATGATGATTATTATTAATTAATTAATTAATTTATTTATTTATTTATTTCCAAAATTTAACTAGTACACACAAGCTTTGGCCTATTTCACTGAACAGTCCTTTCTCATTGTATGTGCACTTCAGGTTTACAGTTTCCGTATTATACTAGTGAAAGCATTTTGAACTATGATTGGCTTCCAAAGTAGTCACAAGGTCCTACTTGTATGTACACATTAAACTCCAATTTAAGGTGAGCACAGAGAAACATGCTCCTTCAGCAGATGAACATGTAAACGGTCTTCTAGTGACAAACAATGCTGGCTTAGAGGAAACATAATATCACTGTCAATGGCAGATCTTACAACAGGGTCATTTTTATTTAACATAAGTGTGTATAAGTTAAAAAAAAACTATAACAGTGGAATTAGATTAAAATGTTATATATGATATCAATTCTGGTCAGGGTGTTCCCATAGACAACCAGTTGAGTACCAAAAATTGCACGATAAAAACTCAAATCGTTTATTTTAATATTTAGGAAAAATATCTATCTCTTTCAATACTTAGCAATATATTAATATCATATTCATAAGAAAGAAAGGGTTGTCTGCAAGATTTTGCAAGCCTCAAAGGTTTTAATGCTGAAACATTTTGACCTGCAAAGGTCATCATCAGGCCATCACACTGATCACATATTCATTACAGCAGATGTGAACAATATTGACTCTGCTAAACTTAAAATTTTAAATGGGTCAGACCTATTTTCCAGCTGCACCTCTGTTCGACACATATGTGGTTAGTGGCTGATAAGAAGTCATGAAATTGTCCTTCTTGTCAATTGGCTCAAAAGAACTTTAAAAAAGCAGCGCTACCTCAGAGACAAGTCTGATGGTCCAACCTTCCTCCCTGTTCCAGGCCTCCTCTGCCAACAGCCTCGTCGCAGATGAATACCTGAAAGATGCTAAAACACCAGAAGAGATCAGAGATGGATTCACTGAAGTCATGGGAGACCTGCTTATGACGCTGCCTGTCATCAAGGTGGCCGGATACCACTTGGGTCAGTAGGGGAAGGCACAGAAAGAGCATCTCAATCAAGCTATCCTCTAGAAATTACATTTATATATTACTAAATGATTTCCCCAACTACACTGCCGACAAGCATAATTGCTGACTGGATTATGTTCAGAGACAACTTTTTTTTTTGAATGAATAAAGTGCTGAATGAGTCGCTGGGAGGTCGTTTGAGCAGATGGCGGCCATACAAAAGTGCACAACTCAAACCAGAGCCAGGAGGTTGAATATAATGTTCCATCTGTGGTTAAGTTTATTCAACAAAAGCATTTTGGTTAAGGTTAGGGAAATATTGTGGTTTGTGTTAAATATTAATTAACATGTGTCTTAATTCACTATTGATTTGCCATATATGTAAATTAACAACATTTTCTCATTATGTTAACGTAGTCCGGTCAGTTCTGTGAATAAATGGAAACAAATGTGACGTGTTTGTGTCACATACAAAGGACTCAAAGGCCTGTGTAGGACCTGTCCTACACATAGATTACTTGATGCTCTTTTATAAGAAAAGCAACACCTTTATCCATGACCCTATAGTGACCAATGATCATTACCTGCAAGGATAAACTAATCTTGACCTTTGACGTTCATCTCAACCCAAGCATACACTTCTTGTCTTTTCTCTCCTTGGTCTATTAAGATGCTGGTATTCCAGTTTACATGTATGAGTTTGTATACCGTGCTGAGATACACAAACACACCAGGCCCAGCTTTGTGAAGGCAGATCATGCAGATGATGTCGGCTTCGTGTTTGGTGGATGTTTCTGGAATGGACATATAAAAATCATAGGTAGGTGTAATATGCTACCCATGGTATATATGTATAGTCCTAAAATGGGATTAGATGGTTTTTCCTGTCTTTTTCTCAGTGCGTACTTTTGAGGGATAAGTAGCCTAATATGAATTGAATATCATGCATGATCACTTCATACCCAAGCTCTAGATTTAGTTAGAATAAATGAAGGAATAAGTGGGTGGGAGATCATATGGCTGCAGTGCAAAAACACTGCAGTCACTTATGATTATAGTTAATGGATATTAGTATTTGATTTTCTCCTTTTGTCCCATCTTCAGGCAACATTACAAAGGAAGATGAAAGACTTTGTAGGACCATGATGGCCTACTGGGCAAATTTTGCCCGTACTGGGTGAGTAAGCACTGAGAAAAACAATATCATTAAAGCTGCACTAATCAATATTTTTATATTAACAACAGAAAAAAAGACTGGAGGAACACAAAAGGAGTTGTCTACAGAGGTGAACCCACAGAGAATTATCACCTGACTCTGCAGTTCACTACAGCTCTGTTGAGCTTTTTAGCATCTTTCAGTTCATTGTTTTGGTGTTATGGCCACAACTTTACTGTTTCATTCAGTCCCATCGCTCTCATAAACCTAATTTCCGGCAGCAGGCAGTTGTTTTCAGTGAAAAAAAACAAAAAACAAGTTAACGACTAGCTAATGATGAATTTAGCAGCTAATATCTGGATCTGGCTCGGAAGAGGCCTAAACATTTGGAGGAGACCTAAATAGAGCTTGCAGGAGAGTGAATATTGAGCTAATATTCACCAGGTGGACAAAAATACAACTCCAGATAAATGCTAATGTTGCTCTGCTGGATGTGTAAAGGGTTGAAACTCTTTGCTAACAGTCGTTCAAAATAACGACTTTATACAGTAATATGTCAGTGTTGTGTTTTTTTCTGCCGCAAAGAAGCAAGAAAAAAAGTCTATTAATGCAGCTTTAGTCTTATTAAATTATAAGTGGAGTTGCAGACTTGTTGGAGAGGCTGTTTCACTAAAACTTTATATTTACTGGTACAGTAACGTGTTGCAAGTTCAGGCTTTTAAAAATACTATAATGTGATACAACAGAGCAAGATGGCAATGTTTAGTAGAATGTGCGTATAGACATACAGCAAATACCGTATATCCAAACTGTGTTCTTGTGGCAGCAAATAGGGTACAGTCAAATAAAAGACAAATTGATACAAATTAAGAAAAACAATACTGTAGGCAGAATCAAAAGTTTGAAATACTCTATATGCCTTACATTATGTATACACGGTATGAAGTTGGATGGAGAGACAAAGAAATGAATAGATACTTTATGAACATATAGAATACTGAGCAATAGATATGTAAAACAGATTGACTGAAAAGTTAACATTTTAAATTTACTTAACAAATGAAAATATATAAGGTGGAAATTAATTGTCAATGTACACGGTGTAAAAATTAGCATGCTATTCATATCACAAGGCCATGAGGCAGTTGCTTTACACAAAAAAATTATAAAGGTATACAGACATTCATTTGAAAGACTCACCATATGAAATCAGTAACAAACATTTTTATGTATATGATTTTTGCTGCATAGACCGCCTCAATATCTGTAACTGGCATGATTGAATATCTCTTCAGTTCTCCCGATGGTCCTGGTCTGATCAGTTGGCCTCAATATTCCAGACAGAAGCAGGAGTACATGGAACTGGGCCTGACACAGACTGTGAGACAGAAACTGAAGGAGGACAGTGTTCATTTCGCTACTGTCACACTCCCTCAGAAGCTGGAACAGTTAGCAGCAGCAGCCAAACCTGGAAACTGATCTCTGAAAGCTGTCATATTGTCTGTGTTGGTCCCAAGAGAATTTTTTATGCATCCTCACCATAACTAACTGGTATGCGGTTAAATACTGCCTGGACGCCCTTATCTCTGTTTCTGAATGGATTTACTGGGCTGCTTTTCCACATCTTAATTCCATGTAAGTGTCTATTTTGATATGTAATTCATAACATAGCTGTAATTAAAGGAAACCCTTTCACTGCAAAGAAAGAGCAATGTGTATCTTGTTAAAACAACCTGATGGCATGGTTTGTAGATGCAGCTTGAAATGATTTTTGAGAGTAAACAGAAATCACGTAGGTGAGTGACATTTCCCATGTGGAAATTAAAGTGATTTGCCATTTACGCACCATTAAAAATATTCAAAAGATGTGCACAACAAATACTGGTAGGAAAGGTTAGTCTAAAAAATGTATTCCTTGAACTGTCGAGATCCCAATTTAGCCATCATACCTTTGTTGTAAAGGACATAATATTCATAGACTTAATGCAACACCACGGCTGCACGGTCGCGCTCATTGGCTGTGCTGCCGACGTCATTGGGCCCCTCCCCACACCATGTTCGTCTCTTTCTGCGCTTGCGCACTTCTTCATCAAGACCGCAGTCTCCAGCAAAACCTACGACATACAGTGGGAAATAGCAGTCACCCTCTGCTACCTGTGAGGGAGGTTACATGTACGTACACCTGTTACTTATATTGTATATTCTCTATGTCAAGTCACATATTCGAGACTTATTTTTGTACGATTTCTAAATGCTGTTTGCAAACCATTTCAGTTTGTTGAATCGTTCTGGGATCAAAGCGGAGGGTTAATTCTCTTCTCGTGATGTTTTGGCTTATAAAACCTTAATCGTTTAATTAGAGTTGTTCTGATGTGTATTTGTCTTAATTTGCAGATAAACCTCCATACCTGACGTGCATACCCCGTTTGCCTGAAAATGGCTCCATAGTCGCGTTCTAATAATAGAGCTTAACGTTACAGGAAACGTCAGCCTTTTGCCGTTTATTCAGTGCTGCTTCCTATTTCAGCTGTCAAGTGCGTCGAGTCCAACACCTTGAACTCATTAGTCAGTATTTTTTGTTAAATAATAAGCTATGGTATGCACTATGGGAGTCCAAGCACCTGTTTCTTTCATGTTTTTAACTTTTCATATCTTAATTCATTCAGACAGATTGTAAACCAAACCTCGTTCAGTAAGAAAGCAGTTTAAAGCGACCTTACTTATTGACAGAGCTATATACCAAGTAAAATGCGAATAGAAGCCTTTTGCTAATTCTATCGAGACATTTTTATATTCGGCAGATGTATCACCCACAAAGAACATTGCATTTGTAGGAAATGTCAATTCAAGTAATTCGTCTGCATGTAGCCTAAGTTCAACAAGCTTCTTCTAACAAATTGGTCGTTATATGTTAGAACAAAGGTTCTGCTTTATAGTATTTCTAGGTATGCATTAGAAAATGGCTACTTTTGATTTGAAACATCTGTCAAGTCGTGGTTTATCAGCTTAGCAGGCTCATTGATAAACAGTGCATTATAAAATTACCTGATTTTTTTTTTCTTTTTTTTTTTAATGGAGTTTGGTGTGATGTTCTCTCCATACGGGATAGAATACCATATACACAAGTGAATGGAACACAATACTTAGCTCTAGATAAAGCAGTACATAATAACTATAGACAGTGACCACTGCACATATGGGAGACAGATCTTTATTGAATATGTTAAAAACATGTAGCCTAAAACCATTTTATACAGTCATAAATTTCTAGATTATTCACAAATCCCCATACTGCACATTAGCCTACAGATCTTTAATAGTCATTTGCCAATAAACAAATTGCCAACTTGACAAAATATTATAAGGGCTCTAGTTTGGTTTAACAGATAGAAACTTTGTTTGAGTTCTCTGGAAGTGCACATGAAGGAGAACCCCCCCCCCCCCCAGGTTTTATGGCATCCATTGTTCATTTCACCCTAGCTCTTTAGTGTTTGTTTACTTGCTTTAGTTGTGCATGTTTGTGGCTATCAGTAACAGTTAGCTTATATTTTGTTGTATCCCCCATCTTCCACTCAGGTCTTGAAAGATGGAGTAAATGCATGAAATATTTCTTAGCTTCTATATGAGCATTAATTGCATTTTGTCTAGAATCGTCTTCTACAATGTTAGATATCAGGCTGTGATGGGAAAGCAACAATAGAATAATATAGAGGGGAAAATGAAACAAAGGATTTGACATGCTAGGTCAAGAGGTGGTAATGGTATTAGTATTTAACATATTGCTCAGGTCCTTTCTATGACCTCCCTCTACTGTTACTGACTGTGAGTGGCTTCAGTGGGAAGTGCATTAAAACTTTTTTGTGGCAGATGTAGTGGATAAAGTGTACCACATTGCTTTCATGTTTACTGAGATGATGATGGAGTGAAGTGCTTCAGTTTTTATGTCTCCAGGAATCCAGCTTGTCCTGTGAAAATAGATTTGGTGTTCTGTTGGAAGCGTTGCCTGTGGTGTGTAGATTATATCTGTAAATGCGGTCCCCTCAGCCATTACACTGGCCAGCCTCAGCTGAGATTCTACACCTGACTTATCTGCCGTCGGCCTCTTCTGCTTGTCACACATCTATTGTAGCATCTGATGTGAGGTTGTGCAGTTTACCTGTCGCTGTCTGGCACTATGGTGCAGTTATGTACCCAAACTAAACTTTAAATGTAAAGTAAATCAATGATTATTTGGCTGGGTTCTGGAATTGCTGGCTTTCAGCCCGCATTGTAAAAATGTGACTCTATTATTGCTGTCAGTCATACAAAGCTAGGTCAAAGAGCAACAATTCCTGCTTGTTGGTGTAGTTGATAAGAGTTGTCATTGCTATTATTAACACCTGTAATCAGGTGATACACAAAAACTTCTTTCTGATAAGTCCAAGAGGCTGGGGCCAGCATAGGTCATCCAAGACTCAACATTCCTGAACCTAGAACACTGCTTCCTGTAAAAGTCTGATCCACCTCAGCTGGAGGATTGCTATCCCGCTATCAGTTTTGGAGACTGAAAGGACTTATTCTTGGTTTAGGGCAGTGGTGGAAAATAACTTGGTATATTGACATAAAGGATAATTCTGGTTTCTTCTAATCTTGTTATTTTCATAGCTTTGGCCATCATTAATAATATCAGTGAGTAATAATAATATTATACTCATCAAGTAGATTGTAGATCCTGGTAACATTGCAACATTGTTAGTTCAGCAGGGCAAGAAACATGTGGAGTCATATGATCTGCCAAATTGTACACAAACCCCAAGGTTAGAAAAATCTACAGCGAGCCTAAAGGTAAAATTATTACTCAGTCACTGTACTCACTGTGGTTGTGTGTGCACACATTTTTCCTGTACAATGGGAAATTATTACCAACATTTCAGGTGTATTCAATTTCAGTTTTACCTCCAATGCTTGACTGCCTGTGTTTCTTGCCTCATCGGACTTTGTTGTAGCGATGTCCCCATGTTCCCGGTCTCAACATTAGGCCTTTTTCACTGCAGATATTTGACTGTCATGGTAGGACAAGCACAGGTGTTATTAATAACATTAACAATGCCTCTGTTCTGTTCAAGTGTCCAAGTAAGCCATTACAGTGTGAGACAGCATGAACAATAGCAGGAACATGAAAGTGAGGCAGCTAAATGGAAATCAGACATAATTTGTTTTATAATTTACATTTGTGCTTTTACTGTGACATGTCAAAATATCTTCTGTGAAAAAGCCTATTACTTTGGTTGGCACAACGATATCATAAGCAAAAGGAACAATGTTCAAAGCTATAAAAATAAGACGCAAGTTGTAATAAATCAGAATTAACCTTTGTATGATACATTGTTATAGAAAATGGCTACCACACAATATATAATTTTGTACAAATTTGTTGTACAAACATTAAAATGCTGCTTATGTGTTATGCATCATTGGTAGCAAATCCATTACTACGTTTACTTTTTTATTTTTTTAGTACATTGTTGATAATAATTTTGTACCTGTATTTAAGTTAAAATGCCAGTCATTAGTAATTCATGCTGTACATCTAAAACTGATAAGAAACACATAACTTTATTTTGAAATCAAGTGTAGATGCCAAAGTTCCTAAAGATACCAAATATGTCAGGCTGATTTTTTGGGAAATGTGCATAAAATGAACGACACAAAGTGACATTTTGTAAAAAGTGGTTAGAGAACACATTTATTACGCTGTTGGACAGTGTGGAATAGGATTATACCAACCTTAAAGCCACTTACAAGGACCATGGAAGCTGCAATACTGCAACCTTTGCGGTCTGAGTGAACGAATGCTGATTTATGGAGTCTCCCAGTGTTTATGTGCCTGTGTGTGTGTGTGTGTGTCTGTATCTGTGTCTGTATCTGTGTCTGTATCTGTGTCTGTATCTGTGTCTGTATCTGTGTCTGTGTCTGTGTGTGTGTGTGTGTGTGTGTGTGTGTGTGTGTGTGTGTGTGTGTGTGTGTGTGTGTGTGTGTGTGTCTGTGCACACTCATTTGCTGTGGCTGTGGCAGCACGGAGGACAGAACACTTTAATCGGGCGAAATAGCGTCACTGGCTGGCTGGTGAATGTACTGCTGCCATCAATACTCACAGGAAATCACGACCGACTGAGGGGCCCCTGCTGCTCGCTCAGCTCAGCTCAGACCTCCAAATAAAAGCTATGAGGGAAAGATGTGAGATCTGAATTTGCCTGTTGAACATGAAAAACTTAGGTTCAGGAATTCAGGAACTTCGTTGAGGTTAAGATCTCTCTAACAAGAGAGAGACCCGTGAACAAATTACATATTTACAACATCAGAAAAAAACAGTTCATTCACACAAGGCAGTTATTACACACACACACACACACACACACACACACACACACACACACACACACACACACACACACACACACACACACACACACACACACACACACAAACGCCCACACACACAAATTAAAACAGATAAGTAAGCGGAACTTTTAAGTCATTAGTGAAAAACCAGTTTTAAGGCACATATTACCAGAAACCAGTCTTCCCTGGTGCAGAATAAGTGGAACTTTTAAAGGTCCTCACAAAAGCACCTAGCAACAAATCTAGTGACTTTTTGCACAAACCTTAGCTACTTTTGGTAGAAGAGACTCACCAGTATTGCCCTGCGAGTACGAGGTCGGGCTTTCCCTCTGCAGCCACACCTATCTATGCCTCTCATTTAATTGACCGCACAGCAGCTGACACAGACGGGAATGACCTTCTAACTATTTTTAAGTAAATATAGCCAAAATCACAGCACAGCTGTTGGTTTTCACTTAAGTGAATGGTGATTTTTGTCAGACAACGTTACAGTTATAACACCAGGATTTTAGCAGTACAGAGCAGCAGCTTGGAAATGACTTGGAAGTGACTGCTGGTTAACGTATAGTCATACTTGTTCCATTGTCTGACAACAGAAACACAATAACATGTTAATGAGAACAGCTTTATTGGGAAATGGCCTGTATTAAATTACTGTATATGTGAGCACAGAGAGTAGGAGGGAAGCAACCAGATAAAGGGTGGTTCAGCCATATACTGGGTTTTGTCCTAGCCTTGTAAATGAGAAACAAGCTTCCTTCATGCATAAGAATTACTGTTAAGATTAATGTTCATGACCAAATAAGCAACAATTAAAGTTTAAAAATCTTATCAAGTTATTAATTATTAAGAGTTTAACACTTGAACCCAGCTTATCTGCTTCATCAGGATTTTTTTGATGGTGACCAAACAACCCAAAAAATTTATCAGATTCTGATTCACATGTTGCTTAATCCTAATTCAGAAGTATGTGACATTACTCTTTTCCAACTGAGCCCCACCCAATTCAACCCAGTAAGAGGAGACAGACAAAAACACAAATATAGAAATCTGTCATGTCATATAACCAAAACTGTTCTAACTTTGGCAGAAAATAGTGGGGTCATGTGGAAACCCATCGCTCATAGTAATGGTATCTAAAGCTAATTTAAGTTTTCAGGGCCTTTAAATTTATAAAAAATATGTTGTCAAAAGCAGGCCTGGTTTGCAGTAGAGCCAATGGTGTAATAGATGGTATCACAAGCGTAACATTGAGCATTGGAGTGTTCAGTTGGAAAATAGATATTTGTGTTTAGAGTAAATAACAGGAGCCCTAATATTGATTCAATTTTATCAGCCATCTGGGCCTTGATTTGAAGCCATCAGCAGCAACAGTCTGAACTCTTACAGAAAAAAAAGGATCTCAAGTAGCTACAAGAATCATCATCTAAACCAATTAAAATCTGCTTATTTAACAAAATATTAGTATCAATAGCTTTGGACAGATCAGCACAATGTTGCTTTTTTATCAGCGGAGTTAACAATGTAATTAACAACAAAGGTTGCCACAGTTATTGTACTATGAGTAGGTCTAAAGCTTGACTGCTTTGGATGAGAGCATTACTTTCCTCCAGAATCGCACATACTGTAGTTGTGAGCTGACCAGTAATACAGGGTTTTAAACAGACAGGACGGCTTAGATATAGGTCGACAGTTGTTTAGGTTATACTTAAAAGAGGCTCCTTTTTTATATATATTTTTACCTAATACACATATATGTTTTTGTGCTTATGTGCATATGTGTGTGTTTATCTCTGCCGCTCATGCTGTCTGAGTGTTTGTCTGAATGTGTCACCCTGGGTCTTATTCACTAAATACTGCATCATATAGCCACCTCATCTTCAGAACTGCAACCCAAACATAGGCCCAAGGGCTCCTAGACTTTCTCACACACGTGTGTGTGTGTGTGTGTGTGTGTGTGTGTGTGTGTGTGTGTGTGTGTGTGTGTGTGTGTGTGTGTGTGTGTGTGTGTGTGTGTGTGTGTGTGTGTGTTTGTGTGTGTTTGTGTATGTGTTTGTGTTAAATAGCTGTTGTGTTTAGTCAGACCAAGTATGAACAAACGGTGCCCTATGATAGAGGAGATAAAGCAGATTACCTCAAGGACTGAGTGCAGGATATGTGTGTGTATGAAGGACAGGCAGCTGTTGCTGTTTTCCCCCTAAGAGAGTATGAGGCTGGGGTGAAGAGTCCTGGGAGGCCATGTGTGGGAGCCAGCAGTATGATGCTGTGCTATGACTGGGTCATGTATTTCAAATCAGACCAGTGTTGAGTACAGTGACGTTTGAGCTACACAGTAGATTATACAGAAGTGCAGCAGACAGTTTCTGATTGTGGGAAATTGTTTGAACAGATCAGATATGAAGTATAAGATTTTAGTTTCCTGTATTTCCTGTGGTTTTCAATCAATGATTTCACCTTCCTGTTATTTGCTTGGTATCAATGCTGACTTATGACTAAAAAGGAACTAGTTGTAATGCCTATCCTTCGCTTCAATAGTTATTTGAGATTTCATAAGTACAAGCAAAGGGCACCTCTTCCAGTTTTAAAGCTGCACTGGGAGTGAATTTTATGTAAAAATGGCCCATGTTATGAGCCGCAATCACAATGTAGAACTGCCACATCCTGTTCTCACCAAATGGGAGGCTCCTGACTCTTCTAAACTGATCAGTAACAACAGGAATGAACCTTACATGTCAAAACTCAGCTAACTATTTAAATAAAGAGTACCAAAGAAGGTTGTAGAAAACGTCAAAAGGGTTGCTTGTTGCTATTTTATGCTTTTTTACAAGTTTTACGAATTAAATAACCTGACTTATGATTTTTTTTCCTTAAACTTTTGTTTATCAAAATAGCTAATGGATGAAAAAATAATTCTACCTATTGACTAATAAATCTGTAAACTAATTTTTTTTTCTGAGTCATAGTCTTGTGTTGTGCTCATTGACAGCTGTTTACCCAGTTATAAAAACAATCAGAGCTTTGTAGGCAAGATTAAAAATGGGAATGTCATCTTCCTGTGCCAAAACCAGAAAAATGATAGCCACAAAAATTGTGACCATCATTGATGAGATTAATGAAAAAGGACATTGGTGTGACAATTACATTAGTCACCACTAATTGGTTAATGCAAAAAAAAAAGAAAGAAAAAGCTCCCCAAACATAAATCATCTAACACGTATTGAAGATTTTAAATGCCCCTAACAAAAACAACTCAAAGACAGAAATAAAGTGAAATATAATATTTGTTATTTGTTAGGGCTGGATAAAAAACAGACTCCAACTAATTGTGATTTTTATTTGAATAATCCAATATTGATTCTTAAAATCCTAAGATCAATCTTTGCATTTGTATGGAGGCAAATCATTGCCTTGATAATTTAAATGATATCAGCAACTGAATATCAATGTCTGAAATTTAATCGCTACTGAAATATTTGACTCTAAAAAACATCTTTCTGAATTTACTTATTCAATAGCCAATTTCAAGTGGTGCAATTCCAAAAACTTTATTTCCATTATATGTTTATTTTAGTGTTCTCAAATTAAGATAGAAAATTCATGTACCTAATATTCAAAGGCAAAAATATGTGACTGTTATCACACTGTCTCCCTTTGGGAAAATAACTCTTCCGAGAACCTTGTTCTATTACAGATCTTGATTATTTGCAGTTTAGCAACTCTGATCTCTCCCAGTGAGAGATAACCACAACACAGCTGTTACTTATTTACCTAACTATATCTGTGCCAAATTTCAAGTCTTGCGGACTCACGTTGTAGGGTGGCCAGCCTTTCAAATTTTTCACTAATTTGGCTGTTAATTATAGTGCCAAAATTGAGCCAATTGGAATCCTATATCTTTGGAAGCATTAGCACATCATTTTCCAGTTATGGTGCCAAGTTTCATGTCTCTAGCTCATTCCAGCACATGGCTAATTGAGCAACGGCATAAGATATTAAAATTGATAAATAGACCACGCCCACATTCATCAAGCAATATGACACTTCCGGCATTGGTAAATTTTTTGCCCCAAGAGCATGTGCACCAAAATTGGTGAAATTTTGTAAACTGAGTTTTGAGCTACACGTTTTTGGTATTTGTAGTGTCCCCTATGGGCCGGGCTCAAAATGCTTTAGTAGACCAATTTTTAGGCCAATTTCCTGCTAAGCCCTGCCCTTGGAGATGTTAGTGATTGATGGTGGCCATGTTTTTGGACCAGTACTGCCCATTTATAGTAGAATTGTGTAGCTCAGTCTTGCACTGCTTTATAAAGTAGATGTCACTTTACAGTTTTTCACATTATGCGAATTAGCAAAAAATCCATCATGGCAGACATTTATGGTCCAGGAGGCTTTAAAGTCAATCAGACTTCTGGTGTGAGAGGCGTGGCCTTTCCAAAATTGTGTTTTTAGGCATTTATTACAACACCACCATCTGGCCAGTCGACTCATCTGGCTCATGTTTCATTTGTGCATTATTTCCAATTATTTGGCCAAGTTTCATGTTTCTAGCTCACTCTAGCTCATGGCAATTTCAGCCTCAGCATAAGACAACAAATAATAACTAGACCTGCAGGCAGGTATTAACGGGATCCAAGCAGCCCACACAATTTGCACACTGTGGCCCATCGAGGTGATGCAAGTTGGATCTGCAGGCCCACGGGCGCGATGCAAGTGTCAGGTTGAGAGCAACACAGACATTGAAAAACATTCCACCAAGGTTGGAATGTTTCTCAGGAGTATCTGGGGTTGAGTGAACCTGTTGCAACATACCATATTTTAAGTAATTGATCCATCAATCATGAGGGTCTTTAGATGCAACGTGTAAACCAAAAATTAGTTTGAAAAAGTGGGTCACATACTTTTCAACTTTGTGTAAAAGTGCTACCTAGTGGCCAATATGCACCACATTTTGCACAGAACATCAGTGTGGCATGGCAAACTACTGGCCCAAGTTTTGTGTTAATCAGACAGACCTTTTTCATTTTTACCTTTTACATTTTTTGGAGTATAAAACTCTTGTAATAACTTGTGATATCAATACAATACAATTTTAGTATATTTCATTATTTTGAAACAAAAGCACCACCTATTGACTGATTGGCGCTGAATTTTGCAAAGAGCCTCAATGGAGCATGGGAAACTACTGAGCTGAGAGATGGTTGCCAAGATATGCAACACTTTCTGTTTTGACTGCAACCAATAGGAAATTGGGGGTTTTTTTTATAACTTGCGCTGTAGGTGGAAGTGGGCATGGCCTATATGAGATTCAGCCAAATTCAGACATGGTATGTCCGTAAAGTTTTTGAATGTTCAATGTACTATGCGGGACTTACTGGCAAAAACGTGTTTACCTTGATTATAGCACCATGTGCTGGTTGACATGTCATTTTTGATGTCTGACATACTGTATGGGCACCATTCTATACCTCCCCTGAAATTTTCACTTACATGACCTTTTAAGGTGTATGCTGCAGTACCACTTTTACCAATGGAAGAATAAAAGAATACTAAAAAAAAAAAAAAAAAAAAAAAACCTGAGTGATTAAAATAGGGTTCCTAGCCCCATCGGGCTTGGACCCCTGATAGCAACTAGACCTGCAGGCAGGTATTAACAGGGCCCCAAAGGCCCCTGCGCAATCCACAGCCCGTCGGGCAAGTTGGACCTTTAGGCCCATAGGTGCGTTGAGAGCAGCAAAGAGATTGGCAAACATTCCACTAAGATTGGAAAATTTCTGAGCGGTATTTCAGTGGGGTATTCCAGAAAGCATGGTTAACCTTGCCTGGACTTGGGGTTGCATGAACCTATTTCGACTTACCCCAATGTATCAATGCTATGACAGTCTTGAGGGTGCTTAAATGCTACATGCAACAATTGATGCAGATTGGACTTCAACTTAGATGAGTTTGAAAAAGTTGGTTTTGTATATTTTTTCACCTTTGTGAAAAAAGCACCACCTAGTTGCTACTATGCACCAAATTTTCACTGTGGCACTACAAACTACAAGTTTTGTGTGGAAAAGCTATATGTAAACATATGGTATCACTTTCTCTGTATGAGTACAAATACCATATGTAAACATATGGTATCACTTTCTCTGTATGAGTACAAATCTTTCCTCTGTAACTTTTGCATATTTTTAGTCTTAAAATTTTTTTAATAACTTGTGATTATGACAGTACACAGATGATAGGTGAAAGATTTTCATGCAGATTGCACTTAGAGCGTAAGAGTTGTCTTACTATTTTAGCATATTTCATTAGTTTCAAACAAAAGTGTGACATGCAAAGCAGTGTGGCCCCCACTACTGCTGTCACGCTGCTTTGCATGCCCCGCAGGCTTTGACCCCTGATTAAACCTGCAAGCCGCATTAATCAGGCCCTTGCACTTTTGTGCACATGCTGTTTGATGCAGCTGTGCACTTTCGTGACCACTGGACACTGCGGGAATGAGTAAAATGCTATTTCATGCGTGGGGTGCGTGGCAATGGACATGACGTTTTGCACATTTTGTATCATTTCATGTGTCCACTATGTGTTTGGTGCTTTGGTCGCATGTTTGGTGCACTAAATGTGCAATGGCAATGGCATTCAATGAAAACTCATAATTTTTATCAAGGTTTTAAGGTCTTTCTGACCATATTTGAGATGGATCTGTTCAACCCAATAGAAGGAGTACTTCCAAGTATAAAACATGTCATTTCCTATTGCCAGTAGGTTGTGCTATGACTGTAACTGAGTATTGGCAATTAGATATCTTAAGGCCAAACTCTTATAAAACATGTGAAGTCTGGGGCAGATTTGACCATGTACACTGACTGTTTCATGGCGAAAGATGGAAATGTAACCCCACGGCCACGCCACTCGACAAAAGCTCAAAAGCTTAACAACTTGTCATTGTTAAGGTCTTTTATATAAGCTGACCAAGTTTGAGTTGGATTGGATTAAACTCCTAGGAGAAGTTCGTTAAAGTATGACCCCTGTAAATGGCAAAAAATACACTAAAATTTCAAAATAAATTAAAAATGGCTGACTTTCTGTTGGATTTCAGTGATGGCACCAGGAGACTTTTTTATATGTCTTGAGATGTTACATGTGCGAACCAAATTTTGTACATCTAGGTGAAACGTACAGCAAAGGGTATGAAGTTGAAGTTGTGTACAGCGCTATCAAGCCATTTTGCCACGCCCAATCCTGAGAGCCATATCACATTCATTTCTGCCAGTTCTGAAATGTACTGAATGCCAGGTTTTGTGAGTTTTTTAGCATCCCTAGCCCCTCAAAAACTTCCTGTTTCATGGCGAAACATACAAATTTGCCCCACAGCCAGGGCAATACCTTTCAATGAAAACTCAAAATTTTAACAATAAAGCATTATCAATGTCTTAAGGATTTTCTGACCACGTTTGAGGTGGATGTCGTCAACCTGGTCAAAAAGATGTCATTTCCTGTTGCCAGTAGGTAGCACTATGACTATAACTGAATATTGGCATGTAGATGTGTTCAGGCCGGGACTGTTATCAAGCCATTTGCCACACCCACATGAAAGACCCATAAAACATACACATTTTCACCACAAATTTACAAGCAAACAAACAATTGTTGTGCCAGCCATATGTGGGCATAAAGTGCCCTCTACTGGTGCATTGGTGGTAATTCATGTCATTCAATGAGATCAGATTAGTAAAGAAATAAGTGTGGTACTTGTGTAACTGCACTCATTATTGTGCTTAAAATTATAAAATACTGATTTTAAAAAAGGTCCCGATTTTGGATCCACTGAGGGGCACGTGTTGAGGGATGTAAAATATTTCACACTTTTCTGTGCTGTGATTTTGGTTTGTTTTTTTTTAAACTTGAGTAGCTGAGTATGAGAATATGTAGCATGTTTCAACTCTCCAAACATTATTATATTATTATTATTAATATATTATATTATTATTATATTATATTGCAAATTTAAGCATTGGGAAGCTGAGGAGAAAGTCAGCCTGCAGTTTCTATTGTAGTGAATGAGAGCTTGACAGTGGGTTACCTATGAATCAAGGTTTAAACCTCAAACACGAAACCTCAGTTGAATTAGATGTTTACATTGTGAGAGAGAAGAGGCTTACCGGTACATTTTGATGCCTATTAATATGCTTATGAAGATATGATCTGTGCGCCCGAGAGCAGTACTGCTCCACACTCTATTTGTTCACATGACACACTGATGAAATCTCCACAAAGTTGTAAAACCCATAGCTTCAGATTTAAAAATCTCCTAAACTAAACATTTTCAGCAAATGCACAGTACAACATCAAAATATCAAAGTCTTGTGAATATTTTAAATCTTAAATGTAGTCTATGGCTGCATGTATGTCAGAGCAGTAAGCTTTTAAATTTGACTAGGTTCAAAGAAAGTTGCATCTCTACTCCCATTGGATCCTATCCATTTTAAAAGTCATGATAATATTAATATAAAATAATCCATTAAAGATATCATCACCAAAAGTCATAGCACCCAATTTTACCAAACATGCTTAACATTTTAGCTTTGGAACCATGTCTCTAGCTAGTAGCTAGACGGAAGGAAAAAAATTAAATAAAATGGAATAATAAAGAGCAAAGATAACAATAGTGTGATTGCTTTCAGCACCCCTTCGGGGTTAGAACCCTAAAGGTGGATCTGTTCCATTGAAGTATACCAGGGGGCCAGCATGTACGATAAGAGGACCTTAGCACTGATACACCTGTGAGGCTGCAGCCATTATTAACGTTATTACTTATAACTGTGGTTGTCAGTCATATAAAAATGTCTGTTGTGAAATGGGCCTACAAATTTTATGATGATGAAAGTAAACATCTCCTTCCTGTAAGTTACTTCCTGATAGGTAATACGTTGTAGTGAGAGAGGAGATAAAACATTCAGTAGGAAGGACAAATGAAATGCACACCTAGATGGTGTCAGGTCTATACACTTTATCCTCTGCTAAGTGAAAAGTTGAAATTTAGTGAAATTCTAACTGTCAGCCAAAAAGCAGTGAGAAGCATCGTGTCCAGAGAAAACTGGACTCACTAGTGTTAGATATTTTTTCCTTTCAAAGATTTCGGGGTGTTAAAGTTTTTGGCCATTTTAGCAGGTTGGCGTAAGGAATGTAATATCAGTCAGCTGATTGGTCAGCCTCCATGGACCAGACTGAAATATCTGGACGAATATTGGATCGGACATTTATATTCTTCTCAGGATAACTGAATTTGATGGTTCCCTGACTTTTCATCTATTACGATCCTCAGGTCAAAATTCAAATTTGTGTAATACTTTTGTTTATGACTAAAATATCTGTAAAATAAAGAAATTCCCATCAGCAAGCTGATGTTAGCATTTAGCTAGAAGCACTGATGTATCTAAAAACCGCCTGACAGAGCTGCTAGTATGGCTGGAGACTCTTGTTTACCTCTCACTGCCATTTGGGTCTGTTAGGTTGCCTAATACATTTTTGGCTGCATGTAAAAGATTATCAAAAATCGAATTTTTTCCTTTCCTTTGTCCACAGACGCATTGGGTTTGTGAGTTCAATTGATGTCAGCACCCTCAGGGGTGGGAGGGTCTGCAAATCAAAACCCAGAAACAAGTGTGACTTCAGTTGAAACCTCCAGCTACTACCTATATCTGTGACCACCCCCATGTTCCTGCAGAGCAGTAAATAGCTCATTCTAAAAACACTGTTGTAGAGCTAAAAGGAAGGGATTTATTTCCAGTATGGAGGACATAGCAGTGCACAACCTAATAGACTTTGACCTGCCCTCAGAGGCCACAGCTCTTAGCGTAGATGCAGGCCAACACAAAGGCAATACAGACATTTTCTCCCCAGAGCCAGGGTCTTCCATGGTAGTCCAACAGCAGCCCTTACTGCCAGAGCCCATGGCGACAACCAAGCCCAACTCTCACCACCACCAACAAGAGGAAGGAGGCAATGACAGCGACGCAACAGAGTCAGCAGACAGCGAGAATGAAATGGACCCACCCTCTAATATGTGGGAGCTGAGGAAGTCATCATCTTCGTCTGCTCACAGTAAGGAGGAAGCTGACGCTGAGACAGTGGAAAGGAGGCAGTTCATGAAGGCCTATGTGGAGAAGGTGTTTCATGGAAAGTAAGGAGGAACTGTTTTTTGATTTTAATTTCTATGTGTGATATGTATGATGAACCTATAAGAGGTCAAGCCATAGATGTGAATTTAGAGGTGAAAGAGGTGAATTAACTTCTGTCACAGAGGGCAAATAGACAGTCACCATTTAAAGTAATACTACCTGTTTTATTGAAGGTAATTATTATGTCTTCACTAGCTGCTTGTTTTGTTTCATTACCCTTTATTTATCCAGGGAAAGACAATAGAACATGCATTGACTTTTCTCTTCTTTTTTCTTCTTTTCTCTCACAAAGCAAAAGTAGCATAGCAAGTTCTTGCAGAATTCAGATGTACAATTTCCATAATTGTATCTACAAAAAAAAATCTGACTGTTATTGTGGTGACCATTATTATTTGAATAATTGAAAATCACAAGCACGTTATTAGGATCACCACCCTAATACTGGGTAGGGCCTCAGTTTGATCTCAAAATAGCCTCAATTCTTTGTGGTGTGGATTTCACAAAATGGTGAAAACTTCCTGTCAAATTCTGGCCCATGTTGACATGATGCATTACATAATTTCTACTGCACATTCATGCTGCGAATCACCCATTCTACCGCATCCCAAAGGTGTTCCATTGGATTCAGATCTGCTGAATGGGGAGGCTACTGAAGTACACTGAACTTGAGTACACTTGAACATTGTCATGTTCATGAAACCAATTTGAGACAACTTTTGCTTTGTGACATGGTGCATTATCATGTTGGAAATAGCCATTAAAAGATGGGTCAATTGTGGACATAAAGGTATACACACGGTCTTCAACAATACTCAGATACGCAGTGGCATTTAGATGATGATTGATTTGTATTAAGGGGGCCAAAATGTGCCAAGTAAACATTCTCCATACCATTACACTATCACCACCAGCCTGGACTATTAACACAAGGCAGGTTGGGTCCATGGATTCATGCTGTTGACACCAAATCCTGACCCTACCATCTGTGTACCACAGCAGAAATCGAGATTCATCAGACCAGGCTACATTTTTCCATTCTTCAACTTTCCAGGTTTGGTGCGCCTGTGCCCACTGCAGCCTCAGATTTCTGTTCTTGGCTGACAGGAGTGGACATGGTCTTCTGCTGTTGTTTGACTCAAGGTTCGACATGTTGTGCATTCTGAGATGCTTTTCTACTCACCACACTTGCAAAGACTGGTAATCTGAGTTATTGTAGCCTTTCTCTCAGCTTGAATCAGTCTAGTTGTTCTCCTCTGACTTCTCTCAACAAAAAGGCGTTACTGTCTGCAAAACTGCTTCTCACTAGTTGTTTTTTGCACCATTCTGAGTAAATTCTAAAGACTGCTGTGTTAAGGAGATGAGCAATTGCAGAAATACTCAAATCAGCCCATCTAGCACCAACAGTTATGCCATGGTCAAACTCACTGAGTTCACATTTTATCCCAATTCTGATGTTTGATCTAATATTAACAGAAGCTCCTGACCTGTATCTCCATGGTTTTATGCATTTGCTCTGCTGCCACTTGACTGGCTTATTGGCACGAATAAGCAGGTGTACAGGTGTTCCTAATAAAGTGCTTGTTGAGTGTGTTTTTACAGATAGATGAATGCACACTATGTCATGCCTATGCTATAAAAAAATTTACACTCCCAGCTTCTCAGTTTTGAGGATTTTCTGCTTTTTTCACTTTTATCATTTTAAGTTTATAACTGTAATGTTTGTCTTTCTTTGCTGTGTGTCAGGTGAGCAGTTTTTAGACATCACTTTGACTTTTGGTGTCCTATGATGATGATGACGACAATGATGATGATGACATTTGACACTATTTTTGGAATGGTATTTGCCTAACTAGGAACAGACAAATAACCAGTACATCAGTTTGTAGAGGAGAGCTCCACCAATTTGACACATGAAAGTTGTTTATAGATCTTGGGGAGTACTACTGCTCATGTGAAAGAAGTTGGATAAAGCCTTCTGTGGTTCCAAAGGGAGCTGCTTGAAATCTAATAAATTGCCACAAGTTGAATGAGTCACTCTTGGTTGATGCTCAAGACTACAGGTATAACAATGAAAAAAATCTGGGTGTGTGGAGTTATAAAGTAGTGATCTTACCAGACCTCTGTAGCCGACTCCTCATCTCTGCTTAAGGATAGCAGCTCAAGGATACCTTAGCCTCTACTACCGTAAAACACTCAAATCTCAGATTGAGTATCAGTGGTTGAGTTGTATTATGGGTAATGTAGGCATCAGGTTTAGACAATGAAGAAGAATGTTTGGAATAAAAAGACAATATCTCTGGTTCGACTGCATTCATTTTTACACTTTTTAAAACTCCATGAGTCTGACAATGTTTTGGGAGTGCAATACAAGGTTCTTTTTTTGATCCCAATCATTTACTCAATTTTTATGATCATATTTGCTGGTGGAATTGCTACATCCAGAAGAACCTATGCAGATTTCTACTGAAATGTCATTTGCATGAATGTAGATCAGAATTGGACCAAGAAGGGTGAGTGTACAAAACAGCACATGAACATACAGTAATAGTATACAGAAACTCTCATCTAAATGATGTTGGGGCAGTAAACGTTGTATGGCTGGATGCCACCATATTACGGGTGCAGGGGAAGAGCTGAAGGTGCCCCTCAGCTGCAGTAGCTCATCTAAGATAGTGCTAATATTGTCTAAGATGGGCCTTATGATCCCCTCTGCCACTGCCTGCACAAAGTCCAAGCTCAGGAATGCGACTGTCAGACAACTTGTTCATCTCTTTGGCCTGAATATCCTCAATGGTTGTTACTCAACACACAACAGTATACAACTGTGTGTTTTTTACACTTTGCCATTACTTGATATCTTCCAGTGGACCTCCTAGAAACCTTTCTGTCCTCGCTTCACCTTCCACCAGTTTTTCTTTTGTGTCCTCTAGGTTTAATTTTTTTGTTGATGATATGGCTTGTTTTGTTAGCAATTATCCCTTTTCCCTGACTTTGTGGCGCAGATATTTTCTCCTGTTTTAGGCTGCATATTCACTTATGTTCAGATCAAGACTGTTCTATTTTTGTCAATAAGAATAACTAGAAAAATTCACCCAGTCAGAGATTCCCAGGACTCCCCAGCAGAGGCCCATGGCCTGAATATGGCCTGCATAAATATTTGACAAGAGATCCGATGACAGTTGGGTGAAATGTTAAACAGGCTCTCTAAATATCAGGTTACCTTTGTATTGAATTTAATTTTTTGAGCTTTTTCTGGCAATTTTCCTGCAGGCTTGTCACTTCTGATCCTGTTGAGTACTGTATCTCTGTCAGGTATCTCTTTGCTATCTGTTGGCCACAGAGCTCTTTGTTCAGTGGCCTACGGATACTAAATTGACACGGTGACCCCCTCTGTAATGGCCTAATCCATTTTGTCCAAAGAATTCATTTCTTGCCGTGAGAGCTCTAAGTCTGCAGTCTCCTTTTGACGACCTACGCCCTCTTTACTTTATTTAGGACAGTCCAGTCTCTAGATTTCTTGTAAATCTCCATGCCTTTCTACCATGATGAAAGCGACAGCGACAATAGTCACATTTATGTTGACTGAATGATACGACATTATATTATAGTACTTTATTGTCAACTTACACTGAAATTCATTTTGCATTTAAGTCAGTCCCGTCTAAGAGGTTGACAAACTGATTAAATGTACAATCACACTTTCCCCAGTCATACATAACACATCATAACAATCATAAGAATCCTACAATACATCATAACAATCATAAAAATCATACAGAACATATCATATTGTCTGGATTCAGATCTCAATTAGCAACCCACTAATCTTGGATAACCAACTGTATAGACTGATGTACTGTATAAAAACGTTCTTCAGACTGTTGCATTTAAATTTTAGCAACTAAATTGCCTGTTAGAGGGCAATAGTTGGTATTATCCATCTAAGACAGACAAACCTAAACCTTCTGTTCACCACTGAATGACTTTTAGTTTGTATTTCAGTAGTAAAGAGAACTTTCCTGGGATTACACTGCTGAAAAACATACATGTACAGTATTTGCCGCCAAAACAGCTTCAACTAGGTCTTTGTCATGTGAGATGACTAGTAGTGTAACATAATATACTGTGCTGCATTACGTCTGTTTGTAGTCTTTTCTCCTCTACATGGTCGGGAATATGTATAAGCAGGGCTGAAAACCCCACTGTTACCCTCCCCAGCTTTTTGCCTTTTACTTTTCCGTTGCTGTGCATATGTTTGGGGGAAGTAAGAATGAAGCATCCCATCCTTAAATCTTTACAAACTGGCATGTAATTTTAGTTCATAGCTCTTTAGTTCATCATGCTGTGGAGAAAAGGTTCAGTGTTTGTCCTTAAAGGAATAGTTTGACATTTTAGAAATACACATATTTGCTTTCTTGTTGAGAGTTAGATGAGAAGATCAATACCACTCTCATGTCTGTATGTTAAAACATGAAGCTACAGCCAGCAGTTGGTTTTCTTAACTTAGCACCAATACTAAAAACGGTGGGTAGCTAGCCTTGCCCTGTCCAAAGGTAACAAAATCCACCTACCAGAACAAAAGTCCAGGAAATAACTGCAGCCACCCAAGAAAAAGATCCCCTGTAAAACCATGATGTGTCATTTTTACACTTTGGTTTTGATCAGATTAAACAAACAAGATATAATGTGCTAATTATTGAGTTTTAGTTGCTTGGATGTGGGTTTTGTTAGCTTTGGACAGAGCTAGGTTAGCTGTTTCCATCTGTTTTCACTCTCTGTGTTAAACTAACTGCTGACAGCAGCTTTATATTTAGCTTAAAGACATGAGAGCGGTATCATCTTCTCATCTAACTTTCTGCAAAACTCTCCCAGGATGTTGAACTATTCCTTTAAGAGTTCCCTGGAGCATTAGCTGTAAGCTAGTTGGTCTAAAAACAAGGTACCACTGTAACGCAACTACACATCTTGACATTGCTAAAGATAAAGAATTTGTTTGGTATTTGAATTTTAGTTTACACTAAGTCCTGTACATAGATCTATCTTGTCTTTTTTGAAGATTTTCCATTAACCGCTCAAAGATGCTTTTTTTTTTTTTTTTTTTTTTTTAATTCCATGTCAAATTCTGTTCAGCCTCTAGATACTGAAATTTCTTGTCAGATTAAGTAAAATAAATTTGATAAATAATTAAGTAAACAAAACCAGCTGTGAAGAGACTATCTTTTTACAGGGTCTGTAAATTAGTGCTGTAATGAGTTTTTGGACCATATTTTCACAGGGAGGACTTTGACCAGGAAGAGAAGGCTCATTTTGGAGAATTATGCAGTGGAGAGACTGGCAAAGGCAGGGAGTGGTTTGCCAAATACGTCAGTGTACAGGTAAATATGGTGAAATGTTGGAATGGTAACTTGTCAGATGTCATGTATGACCTTTTAAAGGGAAAATAACTGATATTCAAAATAGATTGGCCAAAGAATTACAGGTTCTTGTTGGACCCCCAAAAACATAATGAGAAAGGCAGCACAGGTCAGATTCTGCTTTATTACAAAGTTACACAGCTTTTAGAGAGTAGAGTCTGAATCCAAAAAGATCTAAAATGGTTGCCAGATATTTCTGTTCTCATGTGGCTGTCAAGTTGTAAACAAGACCAAGTAATTTCCTTGTTTTGAATGAAGTTAATGTTTCCCTTACCTTGAGTAACACTATGTGTTTGACAGTAACAACAATTTCAAACTTGAGTTTTGACAGAAATAGTGATGAGTAGGTAATATTTGGATGAACTTCCCGTTTTAGTTTATTGCATACATAAAATTAGTCACACATTTTAGTGCACAAATACCTATGTGAAAGCAAGAAATCAAACCAAAATATTGCCTAAAATAAGCAGTGGAGTCCTCAGTAATTTTTTGAATGTTTCTTTTTTTTTTTTTTTTTTTTTTTTTAATTTGTGTAACTTAGCTGATGGCTGTTGTGATCTTGTCTTTATGTTAAGCTTTAATAAACAAGTTTATAACTTTCTTTGTCATACTGTGTTCACAGCGCTGCCACTCAAAATGTGTGAGTGAAGCCACCTTCTACAGACTGGTGCAGTCTTTTGCAGTTGTACTGTTTGAGTGAGTCTATATGTGGTTGACTTTGTTGGAGACCAACATACTGTAATGGTCTCCAACAAAGGATAAAGGTGGGGATGATCTATAAATTTGTTATTGTCAGCAATTCCCGTGAAAGACAAAAACGTCCCTGATTTTTCTACCCTGTCAGTCAGTCCAAAGCCCATTCATTCTTACGGACGACATAAGTCTTTAAAAACAAGTCACAAATACATACTTTGTAAAGTATTATCATTCATGACAGGTGGGTGTGGTAGTTTTTATGAAATTGTATTCAGACAGGAGGAAATAGAGCATTTTATGGGGAATTTTTTCAGCAGCGGATTAGTACGCATTTGGTGCTCTAGTGAGTATTTCCACCAGCAGGATTGTGAATGTGGGAATGAGTCAAAATAAACTACAGTTTGTGTGTTTTCAAGGAAATGAAGATGCATTTCACCCAATGCAACAGCATGGCTCATTGATTAGTTTTTGACAACAATGGAGCTCTATGGCACAGACGAATAAGATGTATCTGGTTTGGAATACACAGACAATACTTAGTTGTAGTACAAAGTCATCGCAGGGTCTTTTCAAGGGTTTTGTTGATAAGAAAAATATATAATATCACCTACTTATCCTTTGAGTCAAAAAGATCCAGTAAATTGCATCAGTTCTAACGGTGAGGTCATGACAGGACCATCTCTAATGAAATGGTGTGTTTACAGATGTTACCAGATGGATGACTACAGCCCGGCCAAAAACCTCATGACTATGTGCTTCACATACTACTACATTGGTAAGGTGTAATTCAATCTTTCTAAACATTTTCACTCACTTCAAACTAGCCCTGTCAGAAGTGCTAGCTTTACGTAAACACAGCATGGTGTCGAGACTTCCATTGCACAAATTAAATGAGCAATCAGCTCAGAAAAGAGTTATAAAGCAAAAGAAACCAGCTGTGGATATTTAGGTGAATATCACTCCTCAGTGCTGATTTAGAGAATGTTACCACCACAGGTTGGCACTGTGGTTTCTCTTGCAGCAACACCACAAACACATATGCAGTGACTTTGTGTGGTTGCATAAAGGTAGTGTTTGTGCTTATGAAAGCATGAAGCTTTGCTTGATTAGTGTAGCAGTGTGGCACTAGTGAATGGCTACAAAAAATCTCCCTGCAAATGATGACCTGCAAAGAAACATAACTGATCCAAAGGAAGAATAACTGTCCATGATTGTAGATCTTTGCCGGATGAGGCTAGAAGTCTATGAACACTGATGGATCCATCTGAAGCTTGTGGACAAATTTTTGTTTTCATTTCTAGCTGGTTTAGGGGAATTTAATTGGCCCATCAAATTTCAGACAGGCCCATTTTTTCTAAATGCCACATTTCATCTTAATCTCACCTGTCAGATTAATTTTGTATCAGAGATTTAACAAATGGTAGCCTTGGATAAGTGATGTCTGTCAACTATGCAATTTGTATTATGTACAAATGACTTGTTTATCCACCTGACCTGCCTTAGACAAAAGATACCACAGGGACATCGAGTTAAAAAAACAGATGTTAAAAACAAATTTGCCTTATGGTACTTTAAAACATATAAAAATATATTTTATTATTGCCATATACAGATAGAAATAATCATTTTGAACTCTCTTTTCTCCTGTAATTCAGGGAAGTCTCAGCCGTCTCCGTCAGAGCTGCTGGATCGGGGTGGTCCTCCAGCTGGTCTGGACTCGTACCTCAACAAAGCCAACTACTGGCTGTCTGGAAAAAAGGATGCCGCTGAGCGTCTCCTTAAAAACACATCTAAGACTGATGTCAGAGGCTTCTTTGGAGGCTTAGAGAGCAAGCTTAGGAGCTCAGTGGCTCCCAAGACTCAGTGAGCAAATGCTCAGTCTTTGTTGTATTCTTTTCATTAACGTAGTCATACATAGTTTTAATTCCTTAGTCTTTCCTTCCTCTTTTTCTCTACTGCATTCTTCTTTCTAGGGAAGGGGAATTCCCAGTTGATACAAAACCCAAAACATCAGGTATAGTGCACTTATTACAGTGCAATAGATAGTACAAAAAAATCTTTCTCCTGCTCCACTGCTCTGTTAACATTTATAAAATGTGATTTAAAAATTAATTGAGCCATGCCAGTGCCTGTCATGTTTTCTCTTCCTCCACAGTGTCCGAGGCTCCAGAGGAAAAGAAAGGAGAAAAGGTGTACCTGTACACCCACTTGAAGCAGCAACCCATCTGGTAAGTTGAAGAAACTCTGTCAATACACCATGTATTGTCTTTGTGCATAATCAGAAGCTCATTATGTGGTTATTTCAAGATATTCCTGACTGTCTGCAGAAGCTGAGGAGTAATGTTAATTTCATAAAAGAAATTATTAAAATGAACTCAACTTAATAACAGTTTACTCCACCAAAATGTATCTTTTGGATGTTGAATACATGCTGCCTGACCCAAAAAAGCATATTTACATAATTAGTATCAAATATCCATAAAAACCTCTCAAACTACTCGTGCAGCATAATCAACTTCTCTCCTTTAGATCCACTGTATATATTTAATTATGTTTTTCTCTCCATCAGTATCATAAAATGTCTGGTTCTTAGGCCACTAATTGCTCAACTGTGTTCACCAGCCAGTCTCTAACTTTGTATGACTGCCATTAGGCTTTGGGCAGGTAATGTACATTGGGTTTATTAGAGATCTTTTGCTAAAAATGGCTTCCTGCTGCAGGAAGAGGGACACTATGAGAGTGGAGGGAGTGACACTAAACAGTAGAAGGTGCCAGCCATAAAACCAAAATACGGAGCCAAAAGGATTCTAAAAAGTTAATTACAAATAAAGGGAAGTATTTATCAATACAAGTGACCCCTTAACATATAAGTAGTTGTGTCCACCATTGTTAATATAAAAATATTTATTATAGGTGCTATACTGCTACTATAATTAATTGGCAAAGCAAAGATTGTTTAGAACATAACGAGCATACAGATTAACAGCAAGGAAGTGTATTATGCTGCAGGGATGGTTAGAGAACCTTCTATGAACACTGACACGTTATGACCCATTGTGACATTTTTTTTGTCCTAACTCTGCGTCACCATTGGAATCCAGTGTAACTGTTATTCAGTGTACTACTCCTTTAACTAGAGCAGTTGTTGCCAACCTTTTTTGACTTGTGACCTCTTAAGACAAATCAGTGTCTACTTGCAAACCCTAATCACAGGTTTTGTTTGTTGTGTGGGCATGAATTGATTTATTTGTTTTTTTGTCTTTTTGCTCAATGTGTTTAATTTATTGAATTTTTAGGGGGCTTATTGTGTATAAGTATCAAATATTTCACAAGAGAAAAATACAAGAAGTAGATATGATGTATATATGAAAATAAAATAACATTTTTTTTTTCTTTCTTACCTCTTTAAATCATGTTGTGACCCTAAGGACATCTTGTGGGGTCCTGACCCGCATGACTGGCAACATTAAGCATGCATCAAAGCATTGTAGTATGAACCATATCACAGCTTAAAGGACCAGTCTGTAGGATTTCGGGGGATCTATTGGCAAAAATGGAATTGATTTTCATAATCATGTTTTCATTATTGTATAATCAGCTGAATTGTTGTGTTTTCGTTAGCTTACAATGAGCCCTTCATATCTACATAGGGAGCAGGTCCTCTTTATGTTGTACCACCATGTTTCTACATTAGACCAGAACACACACCCCAAACACTGGCTCTAGAGAGGACCTTTTGCATTTTATGTTTACCTGTAGGCCTACCGTAGGTTCTCCTGCATGCTTGGAAAGCAAGGGGTGAAGGGAGGGGTATGCAGTTTTGCAATCTGCAACCTCACCACTAGATGCCACTAAATCTTACATACTTGTCCTTATATGCCCTCATGTTTTTTCCTGGAGAAATTAAAATGACAGACTTGACCAGAATGATTAATGTATGATTTCAATCTTTGCCATCACTGGCTGTCATTTGCAGCCTCATCTCAAGTGACTTAGGGACGTAGGTAAGGTGGGAAACTAATAATATGTCATCTGTTCTCTCTGTCAGGCACACGCTAAGATTTTGGAATGCTGCATTTTTTGATGCCGTCCATTGTGAGAGGAAGAAAAGATCACCAACCACAAGGTGAGTCTGGATGGGAGTCTGGACAGATAGATGGAACAAAAAACTATTTATTTACACAGTAGATTACAAAGTTGCATAGATTGTGGAAAGAAATGTAGAATCTTTTAAAACATGAGTGCGGTATTGCTCTTTGTATGTTCCTTTATCACTGTATCTGTCCGATGAAATATAAGTAAAGGTTGAAGATCTTCTATGGATGTTCTACTGGCTTCAGCAAAGACAAATCTCACAGTGTTGTTCAGTATGCTTCAGCCTAAACTACTACTGCTGACAATCTCCTGATACCCCACTCTTCTCTTCTATAAGCTGTTGTTGTTCTCACTCTTTCTGCATGTTTACTTTGTCTTCTTGTGCCTCGCTGCCGGGCAGGGGAACACAGGATGAAGAGAAAGATGAGAGGTCTGTCCTTCTATTTGTCCGCTGCCTTAAAAAAAAAAAAAAAAGAAATAGTCAAACTAAGAGAAAAAGCAAAGATTAATCAAGGCAGAGAGGAGGAGAAGGGCAGAGGCTCTGCAGTTTGTATAGGAATCCTATAGAAACAGTATCTGGACCATCAAATCTAAAGACAGCTAGCAAAAAAGACAGTTATTGTGTGGTTCTTTACAGTGTTAAGAAAAACATCATTTTCTGACAAGGCAGATATTTCGTTATGTGATACAGTGCATTCAAAGAGTATTCAGACTTCACTTTTTTCACATTTTATGTTGCAGCCTTATGCTAAAATTGTTTAAATTAGTTTTTCCCCTCATCAATCTATACTCAATACCCCATAATGACAATTGCATAATGGCAGCTATTATAGCCTTGAGTCTTATTGCGTATGACGCGACAACCATAGTACACCTGGATTTGGGGATATTCTGCCAGTCTTCTCTGCACATCCTCTCAAGCTCTGTCAAGTTGGATGGAGACTGTTGGTGGACAGCCATTTTCAGTTCTCTCCAGATATGTTCGATGGGTTCAAGTCAGGGCTCTGGCTGGGCCAGTAAAGGACATTCTCAAAGTTGTCCCTAAGCCACTCCTGCATTGTCTTGGCTGTGTGCTTAGGGTCATTGTCCACCACCATGCTTCACCTTTGGGATGAAATTGGGCAGGTGAAGAGCAGTGCCTGGTTTCTCCAGACATGATGACTACAATTGAGGCAAAACAGTTCAATCATGGTTTCATCAGACCAGAGAGTCTTGTTTCTCACAGTGTGAAAGTCCTTTAGGTGCCTTTTTTGCAAATGCCAAGCGGGCTTTCATGTGTCCTTCAGTGAGGAGAGGCTTCTGTCTGGCCACTCTGCCATAAAGCACAGATTGGTGGAGTTTTAAGTCTGAATGTTTTACTTTAGAAGTTTCTTCCATCTCCACATAGGGTCTCTGGAGCTCAGCCAGAGTGACCATTGTGTTCTTGGTCACCTCTCTTACCAAGACCCTTTTCCCCGATTGCTCCGTTTTACCGGGCAGCCAGTTCTAGGAAGAGCCCTGGTTGTTCCAAACTTCTTCCATTTAAGAATTATGGAGGCCACTGTGCTCTTGGGAACCTTCACTGCTGCAGAAATGCTTTTGTAGCCTAGATCTGTTCTTAGATACAATCCTGTCTCTGACCTCTGCAGGCAGTTCCTTCAACCTCACAGCTTGGTTTTTGCTCTGATATGCATTGTCAGCTATGAGACCTTATATATACAGGCTTGTGCCTTTCCAAATCATGTCCAATCAATTGAATTGACCAAAGCTGGACTCCAATCAGGGTGTAGAAACATCTCAAAGATGAAAAAGAGAAATGGGAGGCACCTGAGCTGAATTTTAAGTGTCATAGCAAAGGGTCATGTTACTTATGTCAATGTGATATTTAAGTATTTCATTTTCAAAAAATTTGCAAAATTTCCAAAATTCTTTTTCATTATGGGGTATTTACATTATTGATGATTTTTTTTTTATTTCAGCATAAAGCTGCGACATACCAAAACGTGAAAAAAGTGAAGGGGTTGGCGTACTTTCAGAATGCACTGTACATTGGAATATTTTGTGTATTTAAATTTTCCCTTTTTGGTCATTCTCTGAACACAAAGAGCTGTATTTATAGTTTACACACCTAACCAAAACAAGTAGTTCTTTGACTTTGCGAGCTAGCCACCAACTGGCTGACAAGACAGTGATGATTTGCGGTGTGTGTAAAACATTCAAAATTACACTGATGAAGAGGAATTGAATCTGTTGTGTCACAGTTGCAATCAAGTTATCAGTTCTAGCATAAATACGAACAAACTATGCTTAAGGGTCTTCGGTTAACTGTACACACAGAGTTAATATTAATACATTAAGGTATATCTGTTTTAATAACTTCAGTGTCACTGACAGTTCAGTAACATTAACAATATTTTTTAATAATATTCAACCCCCAGTAGCATGTACATTGTTAAAATGAAGCCTTACGATCACCAACAAACAGTTAACCACTAACTTATTAGCATATTCAAGAGGTAGAGGGGAGACAACAGAGCAATTACTTTGTAAATCACACACCAGTAACCCCAGTTCAAAAACAAAAAGACAACTGTTCATAGTGCTAGGAGCATGAAGTGTGCTGCAGGAATGCTTTTACAATGTTTTAACTATAATCAATTAATAAATTGATCAATTTAAAACAAATTTAAAAATGATAGATTTCTTAGTATTAGGGATTTGCTGATTAACAGATGATTTGCAAGCTGTTATGTGTTAGGAGGAATCTTGTATGGGGTCTATACAGAGCTTCTGATGCTGCTCTGTGGTTTGGGCATTACTAGGCGGAACACTGTTTACACATCTTTAAAGGTACCCTGTAGAGTTTTTACCGTTAGTAGTGCTATGGAGCAATGTTTGTATTGTTTATCATTTATTCGTGTACATGTATATGGTTGCATATCCACATGCTAATGTGGGGGGGGGGGGGGTACACAGTCCTGCCAATAGTTTCACACTATTCCACTGATTTGTAGTTGCCATTTCCAAGAAATGTACAAACGCGCCAGCAAAAGGTAATAAAGAAGACTCTTATGGAACATGGATGTAAAGAGTCCAGGTTTTGAAATATTCATCTATAAATCAACACGTTAGAAACAGTGAATATAAACATAACTGTTTGTTTACAAGAAAAGTTCACCTGGTACCCATTATTTAATGCAGCCATTTTTTAAATTAAAGCAATCACACAATGGAAACTGTGTATATAAAGTAGGAAAAAAATGAATTGCAAGATGGAATACAGTAATCCAATTTAAAAAAAAAAAAAAAAAAAAAAAGCCTTATAACTAAGGTAGCACTTCCATTTTAAAATTTAATCATGAATTCATCATTTAAAGATAGAATAAGGAAACAGAAGTGTTGTTTATGTTTGCAACTTTGATTATGTTTTTATTAATATGTTTTTTACTTTGAGTATATCTTATTTGATTAATCAGTTTGTAGCTTTTAATAATGTGTCAGTATCTTAACTGATCATAATTAAACATGGTACAAGTCTATAATCATTCTGGTGGCACACTCCAGATTCCATAGTTGCCAAGATGGATGACCTACAATAGGACCACAAGACACATTCTCTCATCAGCTCTGATGGGTGTGAGACTGAAACAAAGTAAAACACATGTTCCATGTTGAAGGGCGAGGCTCGAGGTTTGGAAGTTGACCTGAGTCTAATTTGCAGTTTGTCAGATGCGCTCAAGTGAACAGTGATAGGATAGTCACGAAATGTAAATCCCCAGACTGGATGACAGGAGTCTAGTGTGAAACTGTGTTGTATGTAAATTAAAATATATAATCTTCTTAATCACAACAGTGAATACTGTTCACATCGGTAGAATTATAAATTTGAAGTGATTATACTCATAATTATAATGGAATTACTGTGTTTGTGTAATATTGTTTTTTAGAGTGTAACCTATTTTATTGTCTCACTTTATATGAGTTCTTCACTTGTTTATATTATATTTCTGCTTCTGTTGGCATTTTGTTGTGGTTGTCTAATAGGTGATGTGATTCACCTAGATATTCTGTCATGCTGCTGTTGAAATGATTTTTGTGACGACCTTTGATGAGTAAAAGCATCACACCCTCAGTTACTATCCTGAATGTGCAAAGACACCATGTACAAAGTCTGGGATGGCAGTTATATCTAGAGCAGGAGACAGAGGCAGCAGATCCACTGCAGTCTGAAGCAGTTCTCTGTCTCTTCCCAGCTCACTGCATGTTCACACCATTAATCTTCTTGCATGTGATAGTTTTTCTACCTCCACCTGCATGTTCCCCTTGCTGTCTCTGTCTTTGCACACCTCTATGTTTCCACTGTGGATTGATTGATTGGATTGAGATATGCTGCACATGCCATAAATAGAAATATCAGCCTTAAAACAACTGAACACATTGCTAGTGTTTTGGTCGATTTTGATGTTTGGATATATGTTCTTTTTCATTTCTGCCAACACCTTACCAAGTAATGTGATTTCATGTGTGATGTTGAGATATTTACAGGGGTTCCAGAGTAAAGTATACACCGATCAGCCACAACATTAAAACCAGTTACCGGTTTTAATTAATTGTGTGTGTGTGTGTGTGTGTGTGTGTGTGTGTGTGTGTGTGTGTGTGTGTGTGTGTGTGTGTGTGTGTTTGTGTGTGTGTGTGTGTGTGTTTGTGTGTGTGTGTGTGTGTGTGTGTGTGTGCTGCTGGCCTACCTCAGAATGAGTGAAAATGCAAATTCGAGAGTCACACCGGCTCGGGCGTCGCCCGGGTCAACAAGGTCCGCGTCAGGACCTTGTGTTGGGGAACCAGGACACCCTGATGAGAAATGGGCTACTGGAACAAGACATAGATGGAGCATGTCAGAGAATAGGGATCTGTTGGACTGCTACTATACAAGTAACCCCGATGAGAGGTGTTACATGCAGAGATTGTGGGATATATGGATGCTTCGAAACCCACCATCTAAGCTGACAAGGAAACAACTACTAGCTCAGTGTTCCAACATCTGCAAACGGCAACTTCTATCACAACTAGAGATTGATGAGGTACAACAAACCTGCTACAGCAAGGGGGAGCCAGGACGACAGGTCAGAGGGGAGATATCATTATCCTTCCCACACTCCGAGATTGGGTACCAAGCCCTTACTGAGACCAATCAGCTGATATACACCACAGCAACAGTGATCCTAGAGATGCTTGGCTACAAGATGAACACCATAAGCCATAAAGAGCTCCACCCCCCATGGAGAAGGAGGCTGTAGGCCAAGATCAAGGCAGCACAGAGAGAAGTTAGTCAACTCCGAGCTACAGAGAGGTATGGGGAGGAAAGGGATACCCAGGAAGTACGACAAGCGGCCTATACCTGAGGCACTGGAGACTGCCAAGCAAAGGCTCACAGCTCTGGCTACCCCCCTGAAGAGATACACAGGAGAAGCAGAAGCCAGGAAAATAAATAGGATGTTCTCCACCGAACCATCCAAAGTGTACTCTCAGTGGCAAGGTAATAATACGAGAACAGATCCTCCCGGGGCTGAGACTGAACAATACTGGAAGAGCATATGAGAGCAGGAGGCATCACATAAAACCAATGCTCAGTGGCTAGTGGATCTAAAAGCGGACCACAGCAATCTCCTAGAACAAGATCCAGTAACCATTACAATGGCAGACATCCAAGAACGTGTGTCAGGTATGAAGAGCTGGACAGCACCGGGCCCAGACATGATCCACACCTACTGGCTAAAGAAACTGACTGCACTCCATGAACGCCTGGCAGCACAAATGAACCAGCTGCTGATGGATGGGACGCACCCAAAGTTGTTAACCCAAGGGCGGACAGTCCTGATCATGAAGGACCCCCAGAAGGGCACGATCCCATCCAACTTCCGGCCTATACCCTGCCTCTGTACACCATGGAAGCTCCTGTCAGGCATCATAGCGGCTAACATGAATAGGCATATGGCCCAATACATGAGCAGGGCCCAGAAAGGAATTGGTAGTAATACCAGGGGTGCTAAGCACCAGCTACTGGTCGATAGAGCAGTCACCCAAGACTGCAAGACCAGGCAGACCAACCTGTGCACTGCCTGGATTGACTACAAGAAGGCCTATGACTCAATGCCACACACATGGATACTGGAATGCTTGGACATTTACAAAATCAACAGGACACTAAAAGCCTTCATCAAGAACTAAATGGGGCTGTTGAAAACAACTCTGGAGGCCAACTCAAAGCCAATTGCACAAGTTACCATCAAGTGTGGCATATACCAAGGTGATGCACTATGCCCGCTGCTGTTCTGCATAGGCCTGAACCCCCTAAGCCAGATCATCTCAAAGAGTGGCTACGGGTACCAGTTCCAAAGCGGAACAACCATCAGTCACCTCCTCTACATGGAAGACATCAAGCTGTGTGCCAGGAATGAGCGAGACATCGACTCACTGATCCACCTTACCAGGATCTACAGCAACAACCAAGGAATGTCATTCGGACTAGATAAGTGTGGTCAGATGGTATCGAAGAGAGGGAAAATGATCAGAGCAGAGGGGGTTGAACTAGCAGAAGGCAGCATTGCAGATTTTCAGGACAGCTACAAATACCTTGGGATCCCGCAGGCAAATGGGAACCTTGAGGATGCCGCAAGGAAGTCAGCCACAGCCAAATACCTACACAGAGTAAGGCAGGTCCTGAAAAGTTGGCTGAATGGGAAGAACAAGATACGGGCATCAACACGTACGCCCTGCCAGTCATCAGATACCCCGCTGGTATAATAAGCTGGCCAAAGAAGGAGATAGAGGCCACTGATATCAAGACAAGAAAGCCCCACACAATCTATGGAGGGTTTCACCCCAAGTCCAGCACCCGGAGATTGTACCCTAAGCGGATCGAGGGAGGCCGAGGACTGGTGAGCATCAGAGCCACTGTACAGGACGAAACAACCAACATCCAGGAATACATCAGGATGATGGCCCCCAAAGATGAACTGATAAGTGAATACCTCAGGCAGCAGAAACCCGATGATGATGCAGAGGAGGAGGAGGAACCGTCATGGAGGGACAAGCCCCTACACGGCATGTACCACCGACAG